>NC_133131.1:171890242-172017742 GCF_048418815.1 Hemitrygon akajei | reverse complement strand
GTCTCGTGGTGTGTCTGTCTGTGTCCCAACAGACCCGCTTTTTATCACCATATGCTGGACACCGGCTGTCCATCAATTGGCTCCGCCCTGCTCTCTCTGCAGGAATCTTAACAAGCAGGCAAAGTGTCCTTGGAGAAAGGTAAACAATCAGCAGAGGAACCATAACATTAAATCTTGTCTTTCTCTCCCTCTCTCTCATTTGCATTGGACACCTCCCCCTCTCTCTCTTAATAGCAGCACAGTTCATAGAGTCAATTCTGGACCCCATTTCAAACACGGTTTGCCCATCACAAAAGTAAAATACATTTCTTTTAATGTCAATGGGCTGTTAAATCCAATCAAACGCAGTAAAATTCTATCCAAAATGAAAAAAAAAACAAGCCTATGTATTTTGTGGTATAATTACAGGAAATTCACTCAAGTGATAATGAGCATGGAAAACTCAAGAGAATGGGCTTCACTAATTTGTTTTTCTTCTCATATAAATCAGGACATAGGAGAGGAATTGCTATTCTTATCTCAAGCAAGCTAAATTTTGAAAAAGTATTCGAAATGGGGCTGTGCTTGCTTTGGCAGCACATATACTAAAATTGGAATGATACAGAGAAGATTAGCATGGCCCCTGCGAAATGGGAGATAAGGAGGGCAGATATATTCTGGTAAGGGGAAATACTGATACAAATTCAGTTACTCTACTGAATATATACGCACCCCCAGGAAGTGATATTAGTTTCTTTCAGAAAACTACTAATATTGTGGTAATGGAAACGGAAGGTCTCCTGATACGTGGGGGAAGATTTAAATTTACAATTACAACCAAAGTTAGACTCTTCCAATAGAAAAACCTATGAAACAAAATCCTTACATAAGAAAGTTAATACATTTTTTCACGATGTTGGTCTAATTGATATATGGAGGGACCTTTTCCCCAGCAGAAGGGATTACACTCATTATTCTGCCACCCCCCCCCCCCCATTCTGTATATACAAGAATAGACTATTTCATAACATTTGGAAAAGACAAAGACAAATTAAACTCCTGTGGAATTGGGACAATAGATGTAAGTGACCATGCAGCTATATATTTATCTGTTGATTTTGACCTACAACCAGAGAATACTATTTAGAAATTAAATTCAAGTCTACTCAATGATCCCTACTTTAAGCAACAAATTAAAAAAGAAATTTGTCTTTACTTAGAATTCAATGATAATGGAGAGGTTTCAGCTCCCCTTCTATAAGATTCTCTGAAGGTTGTTTTAAGAGGGAAAATTATAGCAATATCTTCATATAACAAAAAAAAGGAAAAAAATTAGAGGAATTACAAAGTAGGCTGAAGGAACAAGAAAAAAAGCACAAATTGAATTTGGCACAGGATACATTAGAGGAATTTTTTTTTAAAGTTAGGAATGAAATTAATAGTCTGACTATGCAAGAAACGAGGAAAAATATAATGTTTCTGAAACAGAGACATTATGAAAGTGGATCTAAGTCTATGAAAATACTGGCGTGGAAACTGAAAAAAAATAGCAGAAAATACAATTCATAGAATTAGGGATCCAAGAACAAAAATGATTAAAAAAAAATAAGCTACATGAAATTCAAGAGCATTTGAAGTGTTTTACAAAACTCTATATTCCAAAGTTCCAGGGGGAAGCATAACCCAAATTGACACCTTCTTGAATTCTCTAGAGTTACCCACTTTAAGTGAAGAACAAAATAGAATGATGACTGCTGACATAACTGAAGTTGAACTAAAAGCTGTAATTAGTAGGCTTAAATTAAGCAAGTCACCAGGATAAGATGGGTATATGGCAGAGTGGTAAAAAGAATTTAAAAATGAGTTAATTCCTGTCTTAGTCCCCACACTGAACTGGGCTCTAAAGAAGGCACAAATGCCACCCAGTTGGAAGGAAGCGATAATCTCAGCTATACCGAAAGAAGGCAAGGATAAAATGGAAAGTGGGTCATTTAGACCAATATCTGTTCTTAATGTAGATTATAGATTATTTACCTCCACCATGGCCAAATGATTAGAAGAGTTTCTACCCATACTGATACACAAAGATCAAACAGGTTTTATACCACAACACCAGACACAAGACAATACATGAAGGACACTTCACATTATGGATCATATACAAAAAAACAAAATCTAAGCAATAGTGATAAGCGTGGACACTGAAAAGGAGTTTGATTCGGTTAACTGGAATTTTCTTTACAGAGTTTTACATAGATTTGGTTTCCATGACACAATTATTAAAACTATACAGGCAATATATGACAACCCTACTGCTAGGGTTAAAATCAATGGATATTTATCAAATAGAAAGGGGCACAAGACAGAGTTGTGCATGGTCACTGCTACTCTTCACATTATATCTGGAACCATTAGCTCAAAATGTCAGACAAATTTAAGATATCGGGAAATTACTATCAGAGGGACAGAGCATAAATTGGCCTGTTACGCAGATGACATTTTGATCTATCTAGGGCAACCAACATACTCTTTACCAAAATTGATGCAATCCTTTGAACAATATGGTCAATTATCAGGATACAAGATCAACATAGATAAAACCCAATTACTTTCATATAACTATAGCCCACCAAGAGAAATTGAAAGTAGATATACCCGGGCATGGCAAACAGAGTCTATCAAATATTTGGGCATCATTATGGCAAAAGATTTGGCAAAATTATCAGAATGCAATTATCAGCCTATATATAAAAACATAAGGAAGCTATAACAAGATGGAACCCAATTCCTTTTTTCATTCTCAGTTCAAGGATTGAATTTATTAAAATAAATATACTGCCCAGACTATTATATCTCTTGCAGACTCTACCAATAGAGATTAATCAAAATCAATTCAATGAATGGAACAAAACGTTATCAAGATACATTTGGCAAGGTAAAAGGCCTAGAGTTCGTCTCAAAACTTGCAATTAGCAAAGGAAAAGGGGGGGATGGGGCCAACCTACTCTTAGAGATTATTAGTTTGCAGCACAGTTGAGAGCTGTGATATGTTGGTACAACTCATCATATGACGCTCAATGGAAAAATATTGAGGTGGGGATACTTTCCATCCCCATACAATTTTGGCTGATAACAACCTACAAAGGTACATAAATACTATTGATAACCCATGGGTGAAGTGGACTCTTAAAATATGGAGAACTATTATAAAAGAATATAAACGAGGAAGATATTGCAATTCTTAAATAGTGTGCATATGACTCAGATTTTACACCGAATAAAATGGATGCCAGATTTAAGGACTGGACAACTAAAGAAATAACAGTTCTTTGCAATGTAATGAAAGAAGGAACACTGTTCAGTTTTGAAATGCTTAAAGAGAAACACTTATTAGAAAAACAAGACTTTTATCAGTATTTGCAGATGTGACAGTATGTTAATAGGAGGGTTAAAAATGTAACCAAGGCAAGTACAATACATGCTTGATAGAGCTATTTAGAAAAGCACATAATTCAGATAATGGTAGTAGAATTATTTCAAGCGTGTGTAAGGGTTTGTCAAATCTTAAAACACAAAGAATGTACAATAATATGGAGGTATCAATGGAAGTGTACCAGTTCACAGAAATGGATGGAAAAACTTGATATTTTATTACACCCTCTCAGAAATCCCATTATGATAGTAACCTCCCTGTTTGCTGGAGAAATTGTGGAAATCAAAATGCAAACCATTTTCATATTTTCTGGGAATGCCCTGTTATCAAAGACTATTGGAGTGGGATACACAATGCCCTACAAGACATTTTTAAATGTGAAATACCCTTAGAAAGTAAGACCATATATTTTGGGTATATACCTCAAGAATGGTTGAAAAGAGATAAATATTTAAATATACTGCTGGGGGCTGGTAAAAAGACTCTTACTAGGAAATGGTTATCTTAGGAGAGCCCAACCTTAAGTGCATGGATGGAAATTACAATGGACATTTACAAAATGGAGAAGATAACAGCATCTGTTGATCATAAGTTGGAACAATTTGATACATACTGGGAAAAATGGTCTGTTTCTGTGCTGTAACGTTCTATGGTTCTACGGTTTAACTACGTAACACCTTATAGGCCTGATTTTATCCTCACAAATCAATGAGTATGCTGTAAAAAAAAAGATCACTTGCTACTTGTACATAGTTTTCTCCTTTCACTTGTTCTTTCTTTCCTCTCTTTTCTATAAGTGTATACCTCAGATAAATATTAAGTGGAGATCTGTGGCATATATGACTATATGATATATATGAACAGTATCGGAAATACATCTTATGGAAATGTTTGTTTGATGATGAACAATAAAAAATAAATTACGATAAAAAAGAAAAAAGGAATAGGAGAGAGGAGTGTTAAAGTCTAGGCGGTTACATTTGACACGTAGGCCTCATCAGTCAGAGCACTGCATTTAAGAGTTAGGATGTTACACTGAAGTTCTACAGGACACTTGGGAGTATTGAATATAGTTCTGGCAAAAACATCATGAGGCTGGAAAGAGTGCAAAGACTGACAAGAATACTGCCAGGCTTCAAAGAGATAAATTACAGGGCAGACTAGGACTTTACTCCCTGGAAAGTAGGAGACTGAGAGATGACCTTCTAGAGATTTATAAAATCACAGATAGAGTGGATGTACACATTCATTCCTCACCTATTAATGCATAGTATAGAGAGAGTGGTTCCAGGGGCAGTACTTGGTACTGCATATGGGATGTAGGAAGTCTGGAAGACCTCCAGACTCACAGATGAACGTATCTGCACCAGGTGTACCAAGCTACAGGTCCTGAGAGAACATGTTAAGTAACTGGAGCTGCAGCTCAATGACCTTTGACTCATACGGGAGAATGAGATGATAGACAGGAGCTAGAGGAAGGTAGTCACCCCTAGATTGCAAGAGACAGGGAACTGGGTGACAGGAGAAGTAGGGGAAAAGCAGAACCAACACAGAGTACACCTGCAGCCATTCCCCTCAATAATAAATATATAACTTTAGATATTATTGAGGGGGAACAACCTACCCAGGGAGAACCACAGTGATTGGATCTCTGGCACTGAGTTTGGTGCTGTGGCTCAGAAGATTAGAGAGGTAGAGAGGAGTGCACCATTGTTAGGAGATTCTTTAGTCAGAGGAACAGAAACGAGGTTCTATAGGCACAATAGAGACACCCGGATGGTATGTTGCCTCCCTGGTGCCAGGATCAGGGGTTACGGTGGTATGAGAGAGGAGATGGCCAAAGTAAATTGGAAGAAGCTGCTGGCAGGGATGTCAGCAGAGCAGCAATGGTGTGTGTTTCCGTGAAAAATGAGGGAGGTGCAGAACAAGTGTATTCCAAAAATGAGGAAATACTCAAATGTAAAATAGTACAAGCGTGGCTGACAAGGGAAGTCAAAGCTAATGTAAAAACAAAAGAAAGGGCATACAACAAAGCAAAAATTAGTGGGAAGATAGAGGAGAAGGATGTTTTTAAAAACATACTAAGAGCAACTAAAAAAAAGCATTAGAATGGAAAAGAGGAAATATGAAATCAAACTAGCCAATAATATCAAAGTGGATAGTAAAAGCTTCTTCAAGTATGTTAAAAATAAAAGAGAAATGAGAGTGGATATAGGACCACTAGAAAATGAGGCAGGAGAAATAATAATGGGGGACAAGAAGATGGATGATAAACTAAATGAGTATTTTGCTTCAGTCTTCACTGTGGAAGACACCTCCAGTATGCCTGATGTTGTAGCGTGTGAAGGCGGAGAGGTTGGTGCAGTTACTGTTACAAGAGCAAAGGTGTTCAAAAAGCTGAAAGACCTAAAGGTACATAAGTCACCTGGACCAGAGGAACTGCACTCTAGGGTTCTGAAAGAGGGAGCATTAGAGATCGTGGTGGCATTAGAAATGATCTTTAAATAATCATTGGACCCTGGTATGATGCCAGAGGACTAGAAAATTGCAAATGTCACTCCACTCTTTCAGAAAGGAGGAAGGCAGCAGAAAGGAAATTATAGACCAGTTAGCCTGAACTCAGTGGTTGGGAAGATGTTAGAGTCAATTGTTAAGGATGAGGTGATGGGAGTACTCGGTGACACAGGACAAGATAGTACAAAGTCAGCATGGTTTCCTTCAGGGAAAATCCTGCCTGATGAACCGGTTGGAATTCTTTGAGGAGATTACGAGTAGGATAGATAAAGGGGATACAGTGGATGTTGTATATCTGAAGTTTCAAAAAGGCCTCTGACAAGGTGCCACACGAGGCTGCTTACCAAGTTAAGAGCCCATTGGATTACAGGAAAGCACTAACATGGTCAGAGCATTGGTAGAAGGCAGCAAGAGAGAATAAAAGGATCCTTTTCTGGTTAGCTGCCAGTGATTAGTAGTGTTTTGCAGGGGTCGGTGTTGGGACCACTTCTTTTTATGCTGTATATAAATAATTTAGATAATGGAATAGATGGCTTTGTTGCCAAGTTTACAGATGATACAAAGATTGGTGGAAGGGCAGGTAGTGTTGAGAAAACAGGTAGGATGCAGAAGGACTTAAGTCAGTTTAGGAGAATGAGCAAGAAAGTGGCGAATGAAATACAATGTTGGAAAATGATGGTCGTGCACTTCGGTAGTAGAAATAAATGTGTGGACTATTTTCTAAACAGGGAGAAAATCCAGGAATCTGAGATGCAGAGGGACTTGGGAGACCTTGCACAGAACACCCTGAAGGTTAACTTGCAGGTTAAGTCAGTGGTGAGGAAGGCAAATGCCACATTAGCATTCATTTCAAGAGATCTAGAATACAAGAGCAAGGAAGTGATGCTGAAGCTTTATAAGGCACTGGTGAGGCCTCACCTTGAGTATTGTGAATAGTTTTGGGCCCCTCATCTTAGAAAAGATGTGCTGGCATTGGAGAAGGTCCAGAGGAAGTTCACAAGGATGATTCCACGAATGACCATACAAGGGACGTTTGATGGCACAGGGTCTATACTCACTGGAATTCAGAAGGATGAGGGGGGATCTCATTGAAACCTTTCGAATGTTTAAAAACCTAGGCAGAGTAGATGTGGAAAGGATGTTTCCCATGGTGTGAGAGCCTAGATCAAGAGTGCACAGCTTCATGATAGAGGGGCACCTTTTCAAAACAAAGATGCGGAGTAATTTCTTTAGCCAAAGGGTGGTGAATTTGTTGCCACATGCAGCTGTGGAGGCCAGGCTGCTCTTATGTCTTATGGTCTCAGATCACATTCATTGCACTCTCAAGGAAGAGAGTAAGCAGCCAGAAGTCTTGATACAGATTGGCACCAAAGCATAGGTAGACAAGGTGAGGAGGTCCAGAGAGCTACCTTAGAGAGCTAGGTAGAAAGCTGAAAAACAGTATCTCCACGGTAGACTAACCCACCTGGACAAAAAAGACACATACATTTGTTTGCTGTTCTTAGACTTCAGTTCAGCATTCAACACAATCATCCCTCAGAAACTGATTGGAAAGCTGAGCCAAATGGGCCTGAACACCTCCCTCTGCAACTGGATCCTAGACTTCCTGACTGGGAGACCTCAGTCAGTCTGGATCGGGAGCAGCATCTCCAACACCATTACCCTGAGCACGGGGGCCCCCCAGGGCTGTGTGCTCAATCCACTACTGTTCACTCTGCTGACCCATGACTGTGCAGCAACACACAGCTCAAACCACATCATCAAGATCGCCGATGACACGACCGTGGTGGGTCTCATCAGGAAAAATGATGAGTCAGCATACAGAGAGGAGGTGCAGCAGCTAACAGACTGGTGCAAAGGCAACAACCTGTCTCTGAATGTGAACAAAACAAAAGAGATGGTTGTTGACTTCAGGATGGCATGGAGCGACCACTCCCCGCTGAACATCAACGGCTCCTCGGTAGAGATCATTAAGAGCACCAAATTTCTTGGTGTTCACCTGGCGGAGAATCTCAACTGGTCCCTCAACAGCAGCTCCATAGCAAAGAAAGCCCAGCAGCGTCTCTACTTTCTGCGAAGGCTGAGGAAATTCCATCTCTCACCCCCCCCCATCTTCATCACATTCTACAGAGGTTGTATTGAGAGCATCCTGAGCAGCTGCATCACTGCCTGGTTTGGAAATTGCACCATCTCGGATCACAAGACCCTGCAGCAGATAGTGAGGTCAGCTGAGAAGATCATCAGGGTCTCTCTTCCCGCCATTACAGACATTTACACTACACGCTGCATCCGTAAAGGAAACAGCATTATGAAGGACCCCACACACCCCTCATACAAATTCTTCTCCCTCCTGATGTCTGGGAAAAGGCTCCGAAGCATTCGGGCTCTCACGACCAGACTATGTAAGTTTCTTCCCCCAAGCTATCAGACTCCTCAATACCCAGAGCCTGGACTGACACCTTGCCCTATTGTCCTGTTTATTATTTATTGTAAGGCCTGCACTGTTTTTGTGCGCTTTACGCAGTCCTGTGTAGGTCTATGGTCTAGTGTAGCTTTCTCTGTGTTGTTTTTTTTTATTACAAGTACGTAGTTCAGTCTAGTTTTTGTACTGTGTCATGTAACACCGCGGTCCTGAAAAACGTTGTCTCATTTTTACTGTGTATTGTACCAGCAGTTATGGTCGAAATGACAATAAAAGTGACTTGACTTGACTGCTGCCTGTGCCACTTGCCAGTAAGGGTAAGAATAGGATGATGTGTCAGGTGAATGTGTGGCTGAGGAACTGGTGCAGGAGGGAGGGATTTAGACTTATAGATCATTGGGATCTCTTCTGGGGAAGGTATGACCTAAACAAAAGGAACATGTTACACCTGAACAAGAGGGTGTCCAATATCCTTGTGGGCAGGTCAGGTAGAGTTGTTCGGGCGGGTTTGAACTAATTTGGCAGGGGGATAGAAACTGGAGTGGTAGTGCTGAAGATGAGGTAGTTGGGTTAAAAATGGAAGGAATGTTTAGTGAGACTCCTAGCAAAGAGAGGCCGATGAGAGCAAAGAGGGCAAAATTGCAGTCAACCATTGCAACATATAAGGCAGACAAAATCGAAAAGGGTGAATACAGGACTGAAGATGGTATGTCTGAATCCATGCAGTATACAGAATAAAGTCAACAAGGAGACGTGCAGTAGTGAGATTGATCAGCAGGTTGAGTGGTGTCACAACAACTTTTCACTCAATTTCAGTAAGACAAAGGAAACGATTGTGGATTTTAGGAAAGGGAAGCCAGGAGAACACACATCAACCATCACAGAGAGGTCAGCGATGAAATGGGGTGAGCAGCTTCAAGTTCCTGGGTGTCATATCTCAGAAGATCTATCCTGGGCCCAAAATATTGATGCAATTACAAAGGCAGGGCATCAGCTATACTTCATTAAAAGTTTGAGGAAATTTAGTTTGTTACTAAAGACTCCAGCAAATATCTACACAAATATGTAAGCTCAGCCAGCTCTATCATCAACACAACCCTCCCCACCATCAATGACATCTTTAAGAGAGTGCTTCAAGAAGGTGATATCCATCATTAAAGACGCCCAACACCCAAGACATGCCCTCTTATTGCTACCAACAGAGAGGAGGTACAGAAGCCTGAAAACGCATTCTCAATATTTTAGGAACCGTTTCTTCCCCCTCCACCCTCAGTTTTCTGAATGGTCCATGAACATTGACATGCTATTCCTCTTTCGTTCTATTATTTATTCTGTAACTTATGTTTCTGTACTACACTATTGCCATCACGTATGTCAGTGAAAATAAACTTCACTCTGATTCAGAACTGAAAAGTTCACGACTTCTCTCTCATCAGGTAATGCCAAGTGTCTAAGAACCATAGAAAACTACAGCACAGTACAGGTCCTTCAGCCCTTCATGGTGTGTCAACCCATATAATCCCTTAAAAAAAGTACTAAACCCACACTACCCCCAAAACCCTCCATTTTTCTTTCATCCATGTGCCTGTCCAAGAGGCTCTTAAATACCCCTAATGTTTTAGCCTCCACCACCATCCCTGGCAAGTCATTCCAGGCACTCACAATCCCCTGTGTAAAAATCTTACCCCTGATGTCCCCCCTAAACTTCCCTCCCTTAATTTTGTACCTATGCCCTCTGGTGTTTGCTAGTGGTGCCCTGGGAAACAGGTACTGTCTATCCACCCTGTCTATGCCTCTCATAATCTTTAGTCTTCGCTGACTTTTTTTCGTATTTCCAACATCTGAAGTTTTTTCCGGTCTTCCCCCTAATAGTAGAGAACACACCTGTGGCGCCAGCAACCCAAATGAACTCTAATCCTTACCTGGCCAAGAATGGCGGTCCCCAAAGGCTCATTCGACTTCTTTCTAAGTTGCCCGATCTACCAGGTGTTACTAGCACTCTGTGGTTTCTGGCACCTGCAGAGATTTGTGTGTGTAGGGTGGGGGAGAGACACCGGGTTTATTCGAGGCAACAGCCCGCCCCGGTGCTCTACCTGCCTCCCTCCGCTGCCGGGAGTTGGACGCCTCCACTTCGGTCTCCTTCTTCCGACGTCCACACCTCACCGCATCCATTCAGGCTGCTCGACCTGCTGAGCTTTTATTTTCCTCCCTCTCCCAGCGGTTTCTTTTCATTTCTTTATCCTCTTCAAACCCCTTCCTTCGACTCGTTCTGTGCATCCGACGCCTTCCCGCCAAGGCTTCCCCGTCGCACGCTCCCGCCCTTGCTTCAACCGTCCCCGGCCCGCGCGCACCGCCCCCCCCACGGGTCCTCCCACCCCGACCCTGCAGACCCCCCCCCCCACCACGGGTCCTCCCACCCCGACCCTGCAGACCCCCCCCCACCCACCACGGGTCCTCCCACCCCGACCCTGCAGACCCCCCCCCACCACCACGGGTCCTCCCACCCCGACCCTGCAGACCCCCCCCCCACCACCACGGGTCCTCCCACCCCGACCCTGCAGACCCCCCCCCCACCACCACGGGTCCTCCCACCCCGACCCTGCAGACCCCCCCCCCACCACCACGGGTCCTCCCACCCCGACCCTGCAGACCACCACAACCCCCCCCACGACCACGGGTCCTCCCACCCCGACCCTGCAGACCCCCCCCCCCACGACCACGGGTCCTCCCACCCCGACCCTGCAGACCACCACAACCCCCCCCCCCCCCCACGACCACGGGTCCTCCCACCCCGACCCTGCAGACCACCACAACCCCCCCCCCCCCCCACCACGGGTCCTCCCACCCCGACCCTGCAGACCACCACAACCCCCCCCACCACCACGGGTCCTCCCACCCCGACCCTGCAGACCCCCACCCCCCCCCTCCCACCACGGGTCCTCCCACCCTGCAGACCACCACACCACAACCTCCCCCCCCCCCCCACAGGTCCTCCCACCCCGACCCTGCAGACCACCACAACCCCCCCCCCCCACCACGGGTCCTCCCACCCCGACCCTGCAGACCACCACAACCCCCCCCACCACCACGGGTCCTCCCACCCCGACCCTGCAGACCACCACAACCCCCCCCCCCCACCACGGGTCCTCCCACCCCGACCCTGCAGACCACCACAACCCCTCCCCACCACCACGGGTCCTCCCACCCCGACCCTGCAGACCACCACAACCCCCCCCCCCCACCACGGGTCCTCCCACCCCGACCCTGCAGACCACCACAACCCCCCCCCCCCCACCACCACGGGTCCTCCAGCACCCAACCACCTGCTCCTCCTGCCCAGACCCTGCAGACCTAACCAAGTACCAACTGGAAGAGACTCTGCTTGATCTGGTTTTGGGAAATGAGCCGGGTCTGATGTCATATTTCTCAGTGAGAGAATTTTGGAGGTAGTGATCATGCTCTTAAGACCTAGGAACAGAATTAGGCCATTCTGCTTATCCAGTCTGCTCTGCCATTCCATCATGGCTGACTCCAGATCCCACTGAACTCCATACACCTGCCTTTTCATCATATCCTTTGATGATCAGGAAACAATCAGCTTCCACCTTCAATTTACACATGGATTTGGCCTCCACTGCTGTCTGTGGCAGAGCATTCCACAAATTTACTACTCTTTGGTTAAAAAAAAAATCCTCCTTACCTTTGTTCGAAAGAGTTGCCCCTCGATTCTGAGGCTGTGCCCTCTAGTTCTGGATACCTCCACCATAGGAAATATCCTCTGCACATCCATCCCATCTAGTCCTTCCAATATTCGATAGGTTTCAATGAGATCCCCACAAATTCTTCTAAATTCCAGTGATTACGGGTCCAAATCTGCCAATTGCTCCATTGTTAACCCCTTCATTCCTGGAATCATCCTCATGAACCTCCTCTGGACTCTCTCCACTGACATAGAAACATAGAAAAACATACAATACAGGCCCTCTGGCCCACAAAGCTGTGCCAAACATGTCCCTACCTTAGAACTACCTAGGCTTTACCCATAGCCCTGTTTTTCTAAGCTCCATGTGGCCATCCAGGAGTCTCTTAAAAGACCCTATTGTTTCCACCTCCACCACCGCCACCAGCAGCCCATTCCACGCACTCACCACTCTGCATAAAAGACTTACCCTTGACATCTCCTCTGTACCTACTTCCAAGCACCTTAAAACTAAGCCCTCTTGTGTTAGCCATTTCAGCCTTGGGGAAAAGCCTCTATCTACACGATCAATGCCTCTCATTATCTTGTACACCTCTATTAAGTCACCTTCCATCCTCCAACACTCCAAGGAAAAAGGCCCAGTTCACTCAACCTATTCTCATAAGACATGCTCCCCAATCCAGGCAAAATCCTTGTAAATCTCCTCTGCAGTCTTTCTATGGCTCCCACATCCTTCCTGTAGTGAGGCGACCAGAACTGAGCACAGTACTCCAAGTGCGGTCTGACCAGGGTCCTATATAGCTAGAACATTACCTCTCGGCTCCTAAATTCAATTCCATGATTGATGAAGGCCAATACACCATATGCCTTCTTAACCACTGAGTCAACCTGCGCAGCTGCTTTGAGCATCCTATGGACTCAGACCCCAAGATCCTTCTGATCCTCCACACTGCCAAGAGTTTTACCATTAATACTATACTCTGCCATCATATACATTCTGTCTGAGATATGGGTCCTAAAACTTGACAACATTCCAAGTGCGGCCTGACTAGTGTCTTATAAAGCCTCAGCATTATCTCCTTGCTTTTATATTCCATTCCCCTTGAAACAAATGACAACATTTCATTTGCCTTTTTTACCACAGACTCAACCTGTAAATTAACCTTCCGGGAGTCTTGCACGACCAATCACAAGTCCCTTTGCACCTCTGATATTTTAATCTTCTCCCCATTTAGATAATATTCCACATTATTGTTTCTTCTATCAAAATGCATCATACATTTCCCAACATTTTGCAACACTGCCAAAAATGGCCTAATGGTCTATTCTTCCAATTTTTCTAAGTCCTGCTGCAATCACATTGCTTCCTCAGAACTACCTACCCCTCTACCTATTTTCATATGATCTGCAAATTTTTCCACAAAGCCATCAATTCCATTATCTAATTTCACTTCCTTGAAAAACTCAAGATCTGTCAGGCAAGGTTTCCCTTGAAAGAAGCTATGCTGACTTCAATTTATTTTATCATTAGTCTCCAAGTACCTTGAAACCTCATCCTTAATAATAGACTCCAACACTTCCCCAACCACTGAGGTTATGCCAACTGGCCTATAATTTCCTTTCTTTTGCCTTCCTCCCTTCTTAAAGAGTGGAGTGACATTTGAATCTTCCAGTCCTCTAGGACCATCTGGATTCAAGTGATTCTTGAAAGATCATGCCTAATGCATCTGTTATCTCTTCAGCAGCCTTTCAGGGATCTGGTATGTAGTCCATCTTGCCCAGCTTAAGACTTTTGAGCTTGCCTAGCTCTTTTTCCTTTGTAACAGCAATGGCACTCACTCCTGCTCCCTGACACTCGCAGACCTCTGACACATAGATAGTGACTTCCACAGTGAAGGCTGATGCAAAGTACCCATTAAGTTCATCTGCCATTTTTTGTCCCCCATTACTGCTTCACCAGCATCATTTTCCAGTGGTCCAATATCAATTCTCACCTCCCTTTTACTATTTATTTAACTAGAAAATACTTTTGGTATCCTGCTTTATATTATTGTTGGCACGTAGCCAAGTGGTTAAGGCGTTGGTCTAGTGATCTGAAGGTAGCTAGTTCGAGCCTTGGCTGAGGCTGCGTGTGTCCTTGAGCAAGGCACTTAACAACACATTGCTCTGCAATGACACCGGTGCCAAGCTGCTTGGGTCCTAATGCCCTTCCCTTGGACAACATCGGTGGTGTGGAGAGGGGCAACTTGCAGCTTGGGCAACTGCCGGTCTTCCATTTAAAAAACCCTGCCCAGGCTTGCGCCCTGGAAACTTTCCAACGTGCAAATCCATGGTCTATCAAGACTAATGGAGGCCTACTACTACCACTACTTTATATTATTGGCTGGTATTTCATATTTCATCTGTTCTCTTCTTATAGCTTTTTAAGTTGTCTTTTGTTGGATTTTAAAAGCTTCTCAATCATCCAACTTCCCATCACTTTTGCTACCTTCTGTGTCCTTTCCTTGGCTTTTATGCAGTCTTTAACCTCCCTTGCCAGCCACAGTTGCCTATCCCTGCCATTTTAAAAATTCTTCCTCCATGGGGCATATCTATCCTGCACCTTGTGAACTATTCCCAGAAACTTCATCGATCTCTACTCTGCCATCATCCCTGCCACCAACCCTGTCCAATCCACCTGGGAAAGTTCTTCTCTCATGCCTCTGTAATTCCCTTTATTCCATCGCCTCCATTTCCTGACATCCAAGCTCTCCCCATCTTCCACCTACCTTTAAGTGATAGAAATGCACGACGTCTGCCATCCCCAAAGGGATCCTACCAGCAAAAGTATCTTCCCTCTCCGCAGGGATTTCCCCCTCTGTGATTTCCTTTTTCTTTCATCCCTCCAGCACATATCCCTGCAAATGACAGAAATGCTATACCTGCTCATCCATGTCCTCCCTTTCCGCTATTCAGGGCCCCAGTCATTCCACATAAGGTAACAACTCACCTGATAACTGGTGGGGCCGTCTATTGAATCCTGTGTTCCCGATGCAGCCTCCACTACACACCCTGATTAGACCACACTTGGGATATTCGATTTATTTCTGGTCACCTTATTATAAGAAGGATTCGGAAGCTTTATAGCAGGTGCAGAGATTTACCAGGATGTCTTCTACAAACCCCATTTCCAGAAAATTTGGGATATTTTCCAAAATACAATAAAAACAAAAATCTGTGATATGTTAATTCACGTGAACCTTTATTTAACTGACAAAAGTACAAAGAAAAGATTTTCAATAGTTTTACTGACCAACTTAATTGTATTTTGTAAATATACACAAATTTAGAATTTGATGGCTGCAACACTCAACAAAAGTTGGGACAGAGGCACGTTTACCATTGTGTTACATCACCTTTCCTTTTAATAACACTTTTTAATCGTTTTGGAACTGAGGATACTAATTGTAGTAGATTTGCAATTGGAAATTTTGTCCATTCTTGCTTGATATAAGACTTAAGCTGCTCAGCAGTCCGTGGTCTCCGTTGTCTGATTCTCCTCTTCATGATGCACCATACATTTTCAATAGGAGATAGATCTGGACTGGCAGCAGGCCAGTCAAGCACATGCACTCTGTGTCTACAAAGCCACACTGTTGTAGCCTGTGCAGAATGTGGTCTGGCATTGTCCTGCTGAAATGAGCATGGACATCCCGGGAAGAGACGTCGCCTTGATGGCAACATGTCTCTCTAAAATCCTAATACACACCTCAGAGTCAATGGTACCTTCACATACATGCAACTCACCCATGCCGTGGGCACTGATGCACTCCCATACCATCACAGATGCTGGCTTTTGCACCTTTTGCTGATAACAATCAGGATGGTCGTTTTCATCTTTGGCACGGAGAACTCAATGCCCGTTTTTTCCGAAAACTAGCTGAAATGTGGACTCATCTGACCACAGCACACGGTTCCACAGTCTTTCGGTCCATCTGAGATGAGCTTGGGCCCAGAGAACTCGCCAGCGTTCTGCATAGAGTTGACGTATGGCTTCCTCCTTGCGTAATACAGTTTCAAGTTGCATTTCTGGATGCAGCGACGGACTGTGTTAAGTGACAATGGTTTTCCGAAGTACTCCCGAGCCCAGGTGGCTATAATTGTCACAGTAGCATGACGGTTTCTTAGGCAGTGCCGCCTGTGGGCTTGAAGATCACGCGCATTCAGCAGTGGTTTCCGACCTTGCCCTTGATGCACTGAGAATTCTCTGAATCTTTTCACAATATTATGTACTGTAGATGTTGAAAGACCTAAATTCTCTGCAATCTTGCGTTGGGAAATGTTCCTTTTGAACTGACTAACAATTCTCTCATGAATTTTGGCACAAAGGGGTGAGCCACGACCCATCCTTGCTTGCAAAGATTGAGCCTTTAATGGACGCTACTTTTATACCCAGTCATGATACCTCACCTGCTACCAATTAGCCTGCTTAATGTGGAGTCTTCCAAACTGGTGTTACTTGAATATTCTGTGCACTTTTCAATCTTATTTTAATTCTGTCCCAAGTTTTGTTGAGTGTGTTGCAGCCATCAAATTCTAAATTTGTGTATATTTACAAAATACAATTAAGTTGGTCAGTAAAACTATTGAAAATCTTTTCTTTGTACTTTTGTCAGTTAAATAAGGGTTCACGTGAATTAACATATCACAGATTTTTGTTTTTATTGCATTTTGGAAAATATCCCAACTTTTCTGGAAATGGGGTTTATAGATTGGAGAGCATCCCAAGGATAAATTGAGCAATCTAGGACTTCTCTAGAAAGGAGGATGAGAAGCGACTTGATAAAGGTTTACAAAATGATAAGCAACAAAGATTAGTAAATAGCTAGAGACATTCCCCAGGGTGGAAATAGCTAATATGAGGGGGCATCATTTTAAGATGATTGGAGGAAAGTATAGAGGGGGATGTCAGAGGTAGGTATTTTAACACAGAGTGGTAGGTACATGGAATGTGCTGCAGCTGTGCTATAATATTCTATGTTCTTTTGAAAGGGTGCAGAGATTTAACAAAATGCTATCTGAATTAGCATGTTTTCTAAAGCAAAGTTCAGCGAGATGGGGCTTTTCCCTTTGGAGCGAAAGCAGATGAGAGCTGATTTGATAGAGGTGTATAACATTTTAAGAGGCATAGAGATGACAACTTGCACCTTTTACCCAGGGCAGCGATGGTCACATTAGAGGTCACATGCTTAGGGTGAGTGGAGGAAATTTTGGGGAAGATGCCAGATGTATTTTTTTAAAACATCGTAGTAAGTGCCTGGAATGCATCGTTGGAGTTGGTGGTAGAGGCTGATACATTTAAGAGCTCTTAGATAGGCATGTAGGTGAAAGAAAAATTGAGAATTATAGACTATGTAAGGGAGATGGGTTGATTGATCATGGGGTAGATTAAAAGGTCAACACAACATCATGGGTGAAGGGCCTGTACTGTGTTGTATAGTTCTGTGTTATTTGCTATTAATTATATATGAAATTAAGAACCAGAAATCAGATATGGAATTTACCTTATTTAAAACTACTCTAATCATCTTTTGTCCAGTTAATAGTTTTCTATCAGCAAAGTGGAATGCATGGGAAATTTCAAGTATATTTTTCATTCTCATTAGCTCCTGTTTTTTTTTGCCTCTCCATAGGATGTGGAGAGCAAAAGACAAAATGTTTGTTCATAATGCCCCACATCACTGTGAAGGATCGTAGAACCAACTAGTCCAATTTCTTGTTGTCTCTTTAGAGAGAGCCATAGAATGCGACAGCAGAGAAACAGGCCACTCAGCCCATTTTGTACATGCTGAACTATTAGTCTGCTTGGTCCCATCGACCTGCAACCAGACCATAGCCTTCCATACCCCTCCCATCCATTTACCTATCTAAATTCCTCTTAAATGTTGAAATTGAATCAAAAATCTACCTCTTCTTCTGGCAGCTTGTTCCATACTCTCAGCTTGTTCCACCCTCTGAGTGAAGAAGTTTCCCCTCAAACTCCAGTTAAATATTTTACCTTTCATCCTTAACCCATGACCTCTAGTTCTAGTTTCACCCACTGTCAGTGGAAAAGCCTGCTTGCATTTACCTTATCTATACCCTTTATAATTTTGGATACCTCTATCAAATCTCCACTCATTCTCATAAACTCCAGAGAATAAAATCTTAACCTAGTCAACATTTCCCTCTAACTCAGGTCCTCAAGTCCCAGCAACGTCCTTGTAAATTTTCTCTGCAATCTTTCAGTCTTACTGATATCTTTCATATTTTACATATTCCTTTTCTCTCATTCCTTTTGCAAGAGAATTCCTTAAGTACCAGTAAGCACATGATAAGCCTACTGCCAAGTAAGTTACTTACCTTAGGAATAGTTGTTCACTGCATTAAGAAAGTTGGATGATGATTTAAATTGAAATTTTAGTCTTGAGTTACCATGATAAGACAACAGTATTAATACAATTGCCACCTTCTCCAAGATCATTTCAAATACAGAAAATGATAAATAAGATTGCAGGGAAAATTAATAATTATAGTAATTAAAAGATCTGTATTTTCTTTGGTCAAAGCTAAATTCAACACAAAAATGGAGAATTAACAGCTGGTTCAAGAACTTATTTAAACTGTTTAGTGCATGAAAAGTTTATTCAAGTAATCACTGCAATGAAGCACAAGTAATAGAGTAATACAGTAGTCTCTGAAGTGTATTTACCTCTGCATTTACAGACCTCTGACCGAAGTGTCAGCTGGGCATATAACCAGTAACAGTAAATTAAGGTGCTGAGAAAACTGGACAGTTAAGAGTGGCTTTGCTCGAAACTTCAGCAAGCTCAAAACATGAATAACGCAGTATACTTTTCATAAGGTGCATAGCGTACATCAAACAGTGAAAACATCCAAAGCCCACTCTCCTACCCAATAAACCAGAAGGAAAAGAGATTGTAGAAAATATGGGTGCTGCAACTTCAGAATAATCCAGGATTTTTTTTTTAAAGCATTCAGCAGTCCCGAATTTATTCCAGAAATAAAGCTAAATCTTAGTCTGTATTAAAAAAAAATATTTTGAAATAAATCTCAAATGCTGCACCAAACAGGTTTAAACCATGCATAAAAGATAGGCAATAAATACTCTCAAATCTTATAAATACTATACATCCAGGGCCAGCTTTAGTTGAAAACTGCATAACTGAAGTGAGTGAGGAATTATCAACAAACGCGGGACATTTTTAAGTTGTATCAGAGGTGATGTATCTTCAAAAACAAGACACAGAAATCCTGTCAACATTATCATAGAGAAATTAATTCTATAAATAATTGCTTGTGGCAAAGGCACAGCAAGTCAAAATTTTCAAATTTGGATTTAATCTGGATTAAGCGACCAAAAGCAAAACCAGATCAATTAGGAGGCAGAAAAAACGGTTCTGGTTGAAACTGCTAAAATGCATCTGGTATACTCTTGTTCACTTTGGAAAGACACTCTGAAATTAGATCAATTAAATAAATAGGAATTATGATCATATAAATCTTAGGATGACCTCAATTTCTGATTGCAAATTTATATTTCTGAAAAACTTTTTTGCATAAACAATTTTGAAATTTTATTGCATTTCTTCAAAGGTCACACACACACATTTTCCCATCCAGCTGGCAAAAATCAGCATTATAATATAAACTGTCTGCAGTGTACAAATCACCTATACTACTTGCATCTACTTTCTCCCAATCATCTTAAGGGCAACCTTTGCAATACCAGTCTCATTATCTTTTTGCTGCTAGAATGAGAATGCCTACTTGTTGCCAAGAACACTTTCACAATCCCACTAGAAAACCAAGCATATCAACAGAGATTCTTAGTTAGAAAACATGAGGCACCTATTCCACATTTCCAGTTGTATAGGTCCTGAGGAGCTACAAGTGAAGGGGAAACGTATTAACTCGCTATACCCAAAAAGTTACGTCATCAGTAAAATTCAACCACAAAAGAGAGAGATGGTTGTAATCCACAATATTCCAATCTACAGTACATCCCTGGTATTCACATGTCTTCAATGAATGGAAGAAAGGCACAATGTCACTGGCAAAGGAAAAGGACCTAATTGTATTTTCCCAAAGGCAAGAATCGCAGAAGTTGGAAATTTGAAATAAACAAAAATGCTGCCAATTCTTAGCAAGTCAGACGGCATCTGCAGAGAAAGAAAAACAAGGCTAATTTTTCAGGTCAAGTGCTCAAAACCAGACCATGTTTCCATAGTGGCATATGCTGAAGATCATGTTGAGTGGATTGTTTCTTCTGGTTAGAGTCTGGTTAGAAGTACTGCACAGAAATAGACCATTCAGCCCATCTAGTCCATGCCAAACACTAGGACCATAGCCCTCCATACCCCTGCTATCCATATCTCCCCACTATTGGAAACATCCTCTCTACATCCACTCAATATAGGCGTTTCAATTTTCCATTGATTTCAATGCGATCCCCAACCCCCATCCTTGCTAATTCTTCTAAACTCTAGTCAGTACAGGTCTAGAGCTATTAGATGCTCCTCATATGCTCCTCACTGAATTTGCTCTCCACTTAGAAAACAGTCTGTGTCTTTGCTCCTTCAACCAAAGATCATGGCCATACATTTCCGTGCATGGTATTTCATCTGCCACTTCTTTACCCATTCTCCCAATCTAAGTCCATCTATAGACTCCCTGCTTCCTCAACCCTACCTGCTCCTCCACGTATATTTGTAAAATATTGAGTGAAATGTTTGCAGAATTTCAATCTAGTTGGTTAACTACCTTTTTACTTCCAACCTTTTCTCTTACGTGAAAAAAAACTTTTTTTTCATCTTACCCTTGCACAGTGATTATAGATAAGAAAATTTAGTCAATTGAAATTAAATTGCCAAGAATTCCAGCTAACTACTATTAGTATACAGTGATACCATGGGACTAATCGCAAGTATTAAACACAAAATCCAAATTCAAACTACAGTCCCCATTTTCCCATCCGGAAAAAAAACCTTTAGGCATTCTGTAACACAATTTGATCTGTATTGATGACATTTCCACAAATAAAATGTTTGGACATGTCAGTATAATCCTGAAATAAAGAAATCATGCTGGAAATACTGTGGGGGGTGAGACATGATCTTTCTAAAAGTAAGTGACTGACTATCCTAACCCTTAGTGGAAATAGTGGAAATTAGAAACAAGAATGAAATCATTGGAATGCTTTGCAGGCATGTTAATAATTCAAGTCAGAACAAAGTTTTAGTAAAATAATAGAGCAGTACAATACGGAAATAGGCCCTATGGCCCATCTAATCCTTGCCAAACTATTATTCTACCTAGAAACATACACAAAATGCTGAAGAAACTCAGCAAGCCAGGCAGCACATATGGAAAAGTGTACAGTACAGCTGACATTTTGGGCCGAATCTCTTCAGCAGGACTCTGCCTGAAACATCAATTGTACTCTTTTCCATAGATGCTGCCTGGCCTGCTGGATTCCTCCAGCATTTTGTGTGAGTTACTTGGATTTTCAGCATCAGCAGATTTTCTCTTGTTTATCATTCTGCCTAGTCCTGGTAGTAGAACAGTTCAGGCTTCAATATATTAGACTATAATATTGAAGCCTGGACTGGTAACCTGAGGCATTCTCATGGTATTAATTGATAATTTTAGCTTATTTAATTTAATAAATCTGGAATTTAAGAGATAGCATCTGTAATGGTAGCTATGAAACTTCCAAGCAGGCATAATAAGCTATTTTGTTGATGGAACACCCTTCAGCTAATGAAGCCTGCCAATTCTACTGATCTGCTGAGACTTCAAGCCAAACAGTAACTGGCTTAGCAAAGTGACTCACTTTAAAGATCAACTATGAATAGACAGTTAATGTCAGCTTTATCAGTGATGTCCATATCCCATGATCAAATGAAGGACCAGAGACATTTTATTCTCCACAGATACTGCCTGTCCAGCTGAGTACTTCCAGAATCTTTTTTTTAAAACAGTAGTTTTTGTTTTAAAAACATTAACTACGATTTTAAACTCACAATTGAAAACTAAGTGAGATTGTGGAACAACCGAATTCTAAAAATAAAATCCTAATATATTAGTAGGCCTGTAGTTTAGTAGTACAAATTGATACTAGCCCAAAACCATAAGTGAACCACAAGTCAGCAGGATTATGTTACAAGATAAAGACAATTTTAAAACCTTACTATTGCTTTTTCATGTCCCATGGCCACCTACAAAAAGTTGTTCAAGCAGTTTCTTGTAAAGTAACGCATTTTTTAAAAGTCAAACTTGCGTGGAATCCAGACAGTAAAAGGGTCATACTGTGCGATAGAAAAATACATAGTATGTTCAGTAGAAAGAAATAACTAAACTTCCGCTTGTTCAATTACTACAGCACATTTGTCCAAACACCATTATTTAAAACTAGTTTTACTCATGCATTTTCAACAGCTGTACAAGCTCTGGGTTCACAGTGAAAAAAACCAACACTTTTTTAAAAATTTAAGCACAATACATTCTTCTCACTTTCATTTAACAGTTATAAATTAAACTATTTTCTTAAAATGTAAATTTATTTGGACCAGCTTCCTTCATTGTCCTTCATTACCTCATGCTTTCTAGTTGTGAAGACTTGAGCATCTAAATGCATGTAACTCTAATTTGTCCAATTATGTCATATCTGATGCATGGTCCCATGAAATGTTCATGTCAAATCATTTACAACAAAAACAAAAAATATGTACACTAAATGATTATTTTAATTGCAAGAGTTAGGTGCATCACAGAACATTAAAAGCCATTGTCCTTTGCAGGTTTCTCTTCTTCATCAACCTGTGCTAATCCCAACAGTTGAAGAAACTGAGATTAACAAAACCCAATTTCTTCAACTGAACACACTGATAAATGGGACAATGATTTAAACTGAGATCATTACAGCTTGATTAATAAAAGTATAACAAAACCATTTTCAGTTATCTATTAATAATTCAAGAGAACCCAACATTTAAATCTATTGAGCTATTTTCACACGGACTCAAAACCTACTCCCTAGCAGTGGGAGATGGGGGAAGTATGGCATCACTGACAGCAATCCATGAATCTGAGAATTAAATTGTGAGTATGCAGTTAAATCAATTGTAATGATGCACAGCAATAATACTTGGAAACTACAACTATTCAGCCCCAAAATACAGTCTGCACTCCAAGAACATATCTCCAATTCAACTAGCTAAAGAGCATATTGTGTAATGCTAATTGATACCTTCTTAGCAAGGTCCAAAGCTCTCCCCATTAGTAAAAGTAACCTTCTTTCAAATGAAGAAAAATCACTTCGGTCTATAAGCTCCAACTTCTTTCAAGGGCCAGAGGTGGCTAACTGTGGCTTTATTAAATTTTCTTAACTGCCACTACAATAGCATGATTCTTTTACAAATTTTCTTCGCCTTTCTACTCATTCACATCCACTGCTCAACCTCCCGTCTAGCCTGCAATGTAAAACTCCTTCAATTTTTCACACAGTGTTGGCCTGCATAAGTCAACAAGATTAATATATTAAAGATATTGATACTAAATTAAAGTGTCAGAAGTCACAATTTTACAGGATTCACATTTAGTAAGTTAATTTTAATATTGCCAACTTAGAAATTCTAAACGTGCAGGTTGAGGTTGGGATTATACAGACCCTGAACTAGAATTCAGCATGTTTACAGGCATAGGATTTTTGTTCTCAAGTTGCCTTAAGTTCAGAATACTTTAATTTGTTACCATAATAAAAGTATTTTGCAATATAGCTTCAATCTTCCAGAGAAAAAAAAATCTTCAAATTTAAGTAGACTATTTGCAATCTTCAAATCTCTGTTCTGGACCAAGGGATCCACTTAAACTCACTGGACTATATGGTGAAAGGGGATTAACCTGACCCCCAAGCAACTGAGATTGAAAGCACTGGTATCCACAGTGAAGCTGTACATTCACAGCTGCCCATCCATGCAAACATGCTTATTCACGGGGGAGGCAATTGGACTGTTCAAAAGGAAGATTCATTAACCTAGACAATACAAGGAAAGATGGCTTTAGGATAATTTATCGTAATGCCAGGGACACGTTCTTCCTTGTCCATCAAGATCTCACTCTCTGCTGTGCCCGATGATTGTCATGATGAACAAAAAGATATTGATGATGTCGGTATAGAGGTTGAGTGCTGCAAAAACATATTCCTCTGGACTGATAACCAGCTTTTTATTCCCCAAGATCATCTGTGTATCAATGGCCAAAAACTGTAAAAGAATAGTAAAGAGTTAGACTAGACAGTTAGCATAAACAAGTTCTTCATAGAATCTATGCCAAACATGATGGCTATCTACACTAATCCAAATTGCCTGCATGAGGCCACGTTTCCTACCAAAGTACCTGGCTAAACACCCTTTTAACATTGTTTCTGCCTCTGCCTTGTCCTCTGTAAACTCATTCCAGATAGTCACCACTAGGTAAAAAACTTATCCCTTAAATCCCCTTGAAATTTCTCCATATGAAAAGCATTTGATGGCTGGAGTTTAGGAGAAAGAGGGGGAAATCTCATTAAAAGTTGCTGAAAAATTAAAGCCCTAGACAGAGTGCATGTTGAGAGAATGTTTCCAATAGGAGAGTCAAGGACCTTAGGGCACAGCCACAGAATAGAAGGACGTCCCTTTAGAATAGAGATGAGGAGGAATTTCTTTAGTCAGGGGTTGGTTAAGTCTGTGAAATTCATTGCCACAAATGGCTGTGGATATATTGTGGTCATTGGGTATAGTTAAAGCGGAGATTGATAGTTCTTGATTAGTAACGGCGTTAAAGGTTACAGGGAGAAGGCAGGAGAATGGGGTAGAGATGGATAATCAATTAGCCATGATGGAATAGCCGAGCAGAGTGGGTGAGCTGAATGGCCTAATTCTGCTATGTCTTTATGGTCTAATGCAAAATGTGTTTTGTATCATCATTTTAGATAACACCGACTCTCACGTCTAATTAAACATTAGACAACCTATCCTTAAAGCCTTAAACAGAGATGAAGTTGGTAACCTAGGCAAACGTGCACCTGGCTTGGGAAAAATGATAGCTTAGGCTAGGAGGAATCTGTTCCAGTGGCCCCCCACCCAGAATTTGTTGCCACAGATCCATTCCATGGGCAGTCACAGCTTGTTATAAAAAGAGTATTAGTGTCATCTTATAATTTGAATTTGAGGGAAATGAGAGAGGAAAGAAAAGATGAGCCTTTTCCTTTCGTGAAGCATTTATACTTACCACTGTAAAGATCAGTGCACCAACAGATGCATACACTATCTGGAGAATCCGGTTTTGCATAAAAATGCAAAGAATTCCAAAGAAAAAGAGCACGACAACGGACACCAGCATCACACCCATACAGGAAGTAAAGTCATACTTCGTCTGTGAAGTAGGAAACAACCCCATTAGCAAGCCAGCAGTCCAAGTTCCAAAAATACTAACACTATCCTGTGTACATGGAAACATACAGTGAAACGCATCATTTGTGTTAACAACCAACACAGCCTAAGGATGTGCTAGGGTCAGTGCTCAAGTGTTGCTACACATTCCAGTGCCAACATAGCATGTCCACCATGCTCAGCAGAACACAATTAGCAACAAAGCAACTGCAAAACAAGCCCCATTCCACCCTCCCATCCACAAACATACTCAGTACTTTAACCCCAACTCAGACCTGCAGCCACTGTACTTTGACCTCCCAGGTAACAATCATGTCCCAGTTTGACCACAAGTGTGACAGTGAGATACTTACAAAACTAAGTCAAAATTAAAGATAACTCAACCAGCTAACGGAACTATTCATTTACACATCATGTTATGGAATCCAGGTTTTTCTTAGATCACTAATTGTCACATTGGGGCCAGATGTATGTATGTAACATGTCTGCAAAGCTTACCTGCATGGAGAAGATCACAACGGTAAAGCAAACAGCTGCAGTGATCCCGACGGCCATCACGACAGATTCCGTATTGTAGAAACTGGCAATCATTCCAACCATGTACGACATACTCAGAGTCAGGATGGACTGCAGACAGAAAAGCCACCATGAATAAGCTGCGAAGACAATGGATCCGCTATGGATCAGGAAGATGCTTCTAAGTTCAACGGTGCACATTTCTCTATGCTGGGGCAAGGGAGGCAACACTGAGTGATGGGCTGAATAAACTGGTTTTGTGCTGTAGCTTTCGAGTAATTTCATTCTAAACTGCAAGCAACTGTAAATTCTCTGGCATTATCATATCAATCGTCTTGTAACCAGCACATAAGTGCAATCACAAAGAAGGCACGACACTTACTTACTTAGAGGTTTACACAGATTCAACATGTCACCTAAAACTTTGACATACTTCTATAGATGCACGTTAGAGAGTGTCCTAACTAGTTGCATCCCAGCCTGGTATGGAAACACCAGTGCCCAAGAACAGAAAAAGCATTCCACAGCTCCCAAAAGTTTCTTTTAGAAAGAGGTGGATGCAGCCCAGTCCATCACAGGTAAAGCCCTTTCCACCATTGAGCACATTGACAAGGAGCTAGGCCTCAAGAAAGCAACATCTATCATCGAGAACTCCCACCATCTAAGCAATGCTCACTTCTCACTGCTACCATTGGGCAGGAATTACAGAAGCCTTATGTCCTACACCACCAAGTTCAGTAACAGCTATTACCCTTCAACCAACAGGCTACTGAATCAGCATGGATAACTTCACTCACTTCAACACTGAACTGATTCCACAACCAACAGATTCACTTTCAAGGGCTCCACAACTCATGTTCTCTGTATTATTTATTTTTTGTTTGCACAATTTGTCTTCTTTTGCTACTGTTTGCAGTGAAAACTTACACTAAAAAAAAAATTGGTCAGAAACCTGAAGAATGTTACCAAGATTTTGTGTTTAAAATGCAGCTAATGTGGGAGATGTGGAATGCTTTTTTGTTCTGTATCTCAGCTAATAGTTGTTGTGATTAAATTAAATACAGCTGATCATAGCCATTGCTTTAGGTTACAATGGGAGAAGCAACCTCAGCTCAATGATTCAGCAAAAGTACAGCAAACTAGTTCAAAATCGTAAAGCAGTTTCTAGTTATATCTTCATGTTAAGGAGTCTAAAGGAAATTGAATCAATAAAATTAAGGCCATCAGACCAGTTGCCATTACTATTTAATTTAGACCACTATAAGACATAGGAGCAGAATTAGGCTAATTGGCCCCTCAAGTCTGCTCCGCTATTCCATCATGGGTGATCCATTTCCTCTCAACCCCATTCTCCTGCCTCCTCCCCGTAACCTTTGATGCCCTATCAATCTCTGATTTAAATATACTTGGCCTCCATGGTTGCCCGTGGCAATGAATTCCACAGATTTGCTACCCTCTGGCTAAAGAAATCCCTCCACATTTCTATTCTAGAGGGATATCCCTCTATTCTAAGGTTATGCCCTCTAGTCCTAGACTCCCCCACTATAGGGAACATCCTTTTCACATCCACTCTACCTATGTCATTCAGTATTTGATAGATTTCAATGAGATCACCCCTGATTCTTCTAAACTCCAGCAAGTGAAGACCCAGAGCCTTCACACCCTCCTCGTATGTTAACCCTTTCATTTCTGGAATCATTCTCAAAGTTTAAAGTAAATTTATTATCAAGTTCATACATATAACCACATACAACCCTGAGGTTATTTTTCTGTGGGCATACATAGCAAATTTACAGAACAGAGTTCTAGTGACAAACAAGTGAAAATCTGCAGATGCTGGAAATCCAGTTGATTGTTGAAAGAGACAAAGGGCTGGAGAAGGGGGAATCTGATAGGCGAGGCCAGAAGGCCATGATAGAAAGGGAAGAGGAGGAGCACCAGTGGGCATGTAAGGACATGAGGTGATAGAGGGAATGGGAATGGTGGGCAGGGGGGTGGCTACCCAGACGGAATACAAAGTGTTGCTCCTCCAACTTGAGTATGGCCTCATCACAGCAGTACAGTAGGCCATGGACTAACATGTAGGAATGGGAATGGGAAGTAGAATTAAAATGGGTGGATGGAGCGTAGGTCTCCCAATCTACAACAGGTATCACTGATATACAGGAGGCCACACCAGGAGCACTGGATACAGTAGTTGACCCCAAAAGACTCACAGGTGAAGTCTCGCCTCACTTGGAAGGACTGTTTGGGGCGCTGAATGATAGTGGGGGAGGAGGTGCAAGGGCAGGTCTAGCACTTGTTCCGCTTGCAAGGATAAGTGCCAGGAAAGAGATCTGTGAGGAGCAATCCCTGTGGAAAGCAGAAAGTGGGGTTGGAGGGAAAGATGTGGTTAGTGGGGGGGGGGGGGGGATCCCATTGGAGACAGCAGAAGTTACTGAGAATTTTGAGCTGGACACAGAGACTGTTGGAGCTGGACACGAAGCACAAAATGTAAGAGATGCAGGTGAGGGGAGCATTGATAGTGGAGGAAAGGAAGTCCCTTCCTTTGAAAGTGGACATCCCCTTAGTACTGAAAAATTCTAGTGAAGCTTCTCTGGACCCTTTCAAATGCCAACATGCTTTTTCTTAGATAAGAGGCCCAAAACTGCTTGTAATACTCCAAGTGAAGTTTGACCAATGCCTAGTAAAGCATTACATCCTGCCTTTACATTCTAATCCTCTCAAAGTGAATGCTAATGGTCTATTTGCCTTCCTTACCAATGACTCAACCTACAAGCGGGAAATTTACTGCTAGTAATTTACATCTACACAGACCGCACACAAATATTAATGTTGCTATTTGAATCACCAGAAAATACATGCACCTATTGTTAAATATATGGATAGAGAGCCATATTGTTTCAACAAATTTCAGAATGAATCAGAAAACAAACAGAAGTTAGCTGATAATATTAATAACTTTATTTGTAGAGCACTTTTCATACAGGTGATGTATTTCAAAGTGCTTTACAATAGGATGAAGTGCAAACCTGAAAATAAAAGACAAAAAGATGTTAGTTTAAAGCAAGGTTAAATAAATAGGTTGTGGGCTGGTGTTTAAAAGTGCCAACTGAGTCTGCGTCCCTTATAGTTTTAGGGTTTGAATTCCACAGTTTAGGAATATAGTTCAAAAAAGCTGTCCTGCCAATTATCCTTTGAGGGAGATTGTTTAAAGTTAAGAGACCAACAGAAGACCCAAGAGTTCAAGCAATATTATAAAACTAAAATGATTCTGTGATGTACTCATGTCCCAGAGCATTAAGTGCTAGTTAAACAGGAGTTAATTATGCAGTGAGGAAAAAATCTTTAATCAAGGGATAACCTTTTTGTACCCTCTCAAGCTAGCTGCCAGCAGAAAACCTGACAGATGTTTTCAAAATGTAAAGTGCCCTCATTGGTCAAAGGGCAAATCATATCTTAATTCAATTCCAAATTTATCTTCCTCCTCCCCCCCTCCCCCAATCTCCTGTTCTCCTATCAAGCTCCTCTACTTTGGAGTAAACTCTGGTAAGGCGAACTGCCATTAATGTCATAGTTACCTACCAAAGCAACAAGGTTCCAGGGGTGTTTCCTTCTGAACTCTCCACAACAACTGAGAGCAATAAGTGAGACGAAGAATACTCCATATGACACATAATAAAGCCAAGGGGTGCGCCTCACAAATTCCTTTGCATCAGTCACGAACGTACAGATGCACACAAAGGCAAATGTCACCAGCAGCTGTACAGTCAATACCAAGTAGACCTGAAAGGAAGGACAATAATCATTCTTGTGAATATCAAGAGTTATAAAACCCAGTGCTTCCAACAGATAATTATTAGGCTTGTGCATCCCCCAGCTCTGTTGCTTCCATGTTCTTGTCAAACTACAGTGGGGATATGGTAACAACTGAGACAGCACAGGAAAGATTGACCAGGATGGTGCCTGGAAAGAAAGGCTTTACTTGGAGATTGGATAGGCTTTGTATATTCACACTGGAATGTAGGAGGCTGAGGTGTGACCTTGTAGAGGCTCACAATATTATGAGGGAAATGGATATGATAGATGGTCAGAAGGTTTTTTCTATGAGCAGGGGACAATTATGAGATGGCACAGGTTTAAGATGGGAGGGGAGAGATTTAAAAGAGATCTGAGGAGGGGTTTTTGTCCCAAAGACCAAAAGTGGACAGGTTCATAGATAAAAAAAAATTTAAAAGGCAATTGGCCAAACTCAGGCAAAAGGGACTAACTCACTGAGACACTCTGGTTGTTTTAGATGAATTGTACAAAGAGCCCACTTCCATGCCTATATGATTCTCTGACTGTCAACAGATACAGATTCCTTAAGGATGGCATAGCAGGGGTGGTGGGGGTGTAGTGGAGATAAGCTCCCACTACCTAGTAAATGCTCCCAATGGTGTTCGTCTCAAATAGCCTGTGACAACCAAGAGCCTTCACGTGTGGCTTAGCTACTAAGCTCGCTGCAACCATTTCCACTGACAGGATAAGGGCAAAGGCAGGTTACTGGGCACCTTAAAATCAGACACTTCAGACAGATGAGTCTTGTCAGCCATGGATGGCAGCTCATCTAGGAGAACGAAAACTCTGATCTCAGCCTCCACTGTCTTGCAGCTATATCCACTTATGGGGAAGGCTTTGAGAGTAAACCCTGAGGAAAAATCCAGAGATTGAAAACCTAGACAGTCCTATGTTGAGTTATATGCTGACTGGCAACTCTTGCGATGCTGATGGTGCTAAATGTATCATTCTCTGTAGTTTCTTTGGATTCATCAGCTGAATGGAGAGGGGGAAGCCTGTTACATGGGCAACAGTTTGCTTTCCTTATCATACTGCCCCAGCTTGCAAGTTAACTTGCATCGACAGCTAGGATGCAACATCCATAGTCAATCCCACTGAATGAAGGGCCTACCCACTATCAGATTCTTGTTATTCTTGTTCATTGACAAGTTCCATTACTTTTCTGATGACAGAGAAGAGTGATCGAGCAGAGCTGACTGGAATATCAGGATGCAACTGGTTAATTTTCCCACATGGCCTCAAAGTTAACAGTGGTACTGGAACCACTGGCTCTATGTTGCCGTTAGCTCTAAAGGCAGTCCTTTAGTAATACATCACGTGGATGGTGTAGAAGATTGTCGTAAGTTACAACGGGATATTTTAAAGAATGCAGAGCTTAGGCTGAGAATTGGAAGGATCTGGAGAAGTGTGAGGTGATTTACTTTGGAAGGTCGAATTTGAAGAGTTAATGGTAGGATTCTTCGCAGCCTGGAGTAGCAGATGGATCCTGCGGCCCACATCCATAGATCCCTCAGAGTTGTCACGCAAATTGATAGGGTGATTAAGAAGGCAGACGGTATGTTGGCCTTCGTTAGTTCAGGGATTGGGTTCAAGACCAGTGAAGTTGCAGCTATACAACTGCGCCACCCTTTACCAAAGATTGGACCTAGACTTATTATTTCTGAAAGATGGGCAAGAAGGGAAAGTGTCGTAGCATTACTGGCTAAAAAGATTAATAAAGGATACCAAAGGATACCAGCCTGGATGACAGGAAATTTGTATGAATGGAGCTAAGAAAAGGCTGAAAACACTAATGAGAATTGAAAACTGAATCGCAAACAGCACTGGTACTGCCAAGAAGACCTTTTAACAGGAAATTAGAAGCACTGCTTTAAGGGTTCAATGAGCAACATAGTGGCACTGTGGTTAGTACAATAGCTTTACAGCGGCAAGATCATGGTTCAATTCCTGCACTGTCTGTGAGGAGTTTGTACATTCCCCTGTGACCCCTGTGGGTTTGCTCCAGGAGCTCCAGCTTCCTCCCACATTCCAATGACCTACAGGTTAGGGTTAGTGAGTTGTGGGCACTGTCCCCTCTAAGCTCCAGGGATGCACGACTGCACAATAACTGAAATGCTCCCGTACACATAGCCCCTGTTGCCACACAGCTGGAATAAAAACAGATGAGCAAAAGCTTAAAAATTGTGAAAGATTTTCTTTGTTCTACTGTATTTCATTATACCGCTCAATTAATAAATCAAAAATATGATTTTTCAATTTTCATTCTAAATGTTCATAGTATACATATTACACAAAAAAAATTTTTAAATGCTGCACAGTTTCCAGGCCCTGTAAACATTTCCTGTCAGTTGGTCCGTGCAGCTGAAAAAAAATTAGAGGCACCATTGGCTATGGGTGTGCTATGTTGGCACCAGAAACATGGTGACACCTCAAGGCTGCTCAACACAACCTTCACTGATTTGATTTGATGAAAAACGATGCATTTCACTGCATGATTTAACATACAAGTGACAAAAAAAGCTAATCTTTATCGTCATGGGTGACTTTAATCTGCATGCAGGCTGAGCTTACCACATTAGGAGCAATAGTGTGTGTGAAGCAGGAATTCCTGGAGAATCTGTGGGAAGGATTTTTGGATAATACATCAAATACCTAACTAAAAGCAAACCAACGAAACTGAATATTGTATGATGAGAAGGGATTAATTAGCAATCTGATTGCGCAAGTCCCCTTGGGGAGGAAAGGCCATAATAAGACACAGTTCTTAATTAAGATGGAGAACACCCTGGTTGGTTCTGAGAGACAAATCAGATTTCAATGAGGTCTCAGAGCAGCTGAAGAGCCAGCTGTCACAGTATGAGGTGAACAGATTGGAAAATCTTACTGAGTGTGACAGTGAACGGCAAACATTTAACAAACACATGGATAAACTATAATTACTTGCTCCTGTCAGACAAAAGCAAGGTGATTCAACCATGACAGAAAGAAAACTAAGGGAGTCAAATTCAAAGTAAAATCTTATTACTAAAGTACCTATATGTTACCATATATTACATTGAGATTCAATTTCTTGCATGCATTTGCAGGAAAACAAAGAAATACAATAGCATTTACAAAAAAAACCTAAACAAGGCTGGCAAACAACCAATATGCAAACGATGACAAATAATGCAAATACAAATAAAATAATAATGAGAACACAAGTTTTAAAGAGTCTTTCAAAGTGAGTATGTAGTATATGGAATTAGTTCAGTGTTGAGGCAAGTGAAGTTATCCAGACCAGTTCAGGAGCCAGATAGTTGTGATTGAACCTGATGATGTGGAACCCAAGGCTCCTGCACTTCCTGCCTAATGATGGTAGTGAGAAGGGAGCATGTCCTGGATGGTAGAAACCCCAATGATGGATGCTAATTTCCTGTGACAGCACACCTTGTGAATGTGCTCAATGGTGGGGCTTTGCCTATGATAGACTAACATTAAATCCAAGGAGGAGGCACATAAATTAGTTTGAGAAAGCAGCAAACTCAAAGAAAGGAAGCAGTTTAGAGCTCAGCAAAGGAAGACCGGGGTAGGGGTGGAGGAAAATAGCATAAGGTTGCGGGGACTGTAAACGTTTCTATAGACCCCATGCCATTGGGATGGCATAGTAGTATAGTGGTCAGTATATTGCTATTATAGCACCAGTGATCAGGGTTCAATTCTGCTGCTACTCCTAAGAAGTGTATACGTTCTCCCTGTGACCATGTGGGTTTCCTCTGGGTGCTCTGGTTTCCTTCTGCATTCCAAACACATACAAATTAGTAGGTTAATTAGTCACACAATTATAACTGGGCAGTACAGGCTCAATGGGCCCAAAGTGGCTGTTGCAGTGCTGTATCTTTAAATTTTAAAAAAGAGAGGAGTTAAAGATTAGTTAAGACTATTGAAGGCCCTAATAAAGTGGAATTTATAAATGTCAACAAAGAAATGGCAAAAAATGGAGGGATTGAAAGCCAGTAAAGCCTCTGGGTACACTGTTGGCAACTCAAAGTGATCTTAGAAATACTTGACACATTGGTGGCCATTTTCCAACATTCTTTGGACTCCATGGATTGGGAGTTTCGAATGCAACACCCATACTTAAAACAAAGAAGCAAGAGAGAAAACAATTATATACTGGTTGGCCTGACAAAGATAGTGGGGAAATGCTAAAATCTATTATTAAAACTGCATTAGCACAGCTCAAGGTCAATATGGTGAGTCTCACGTCTATGGTAGAAAAGTTACAAGAGAAGATTCTGTGGGATAGGACTTATAAGCAATTGGAAAACCATTGCCTAATTACGGAGAGCCAGCATGGCTTTGTGCACGACAAATTGTGTCTTACTAACTTGAGTGAATTTTTAAAAGATCATGAAGGCAGAGTTGTGGATGTTGCTCACATGGATTTTAGTAAGGCATTTGACAGTCCTTCATGGGAAGCTCACACAGAAGATTAAGATGCATGGAATCCATGGTAAATTGGCAGTTTGACTCAGAATTGCCTTACCCATAGAGAATGGGGGATAGTGATCAACAGGACTTATTCAGCTGGAAATGTGTCTCGTGATGTTCCACAGATATCTGCACTGGGATCTTTGTGATATTGCACAAACAACATCATTAATTAGCTAGATGGAAATACAGCTCGGAGGGTTAGTAGGTTTGCAGACAATACAAAGAGTGGTGGTGTCATGGATAGCATCGAAGACTGGCAAAGGATATAGCAGCATATAGGTCAGTTGCAGATATAAGCAGAGTTTAACCCCACCAAATATGAAACGTTGCACTTTGGAAGATCAATAGTACACTACTGATGACAAGACCCTAAACATGGATCCAGGATCTAAACATGATGGATCTAGAAGGTCAAGTCCACAGCTCCCTGAAAGTGGCTGGACAGGTTAATAGAGTGATTAGAGAGCATGTCTTTTGAGGATAAATTGCATGAGTTAGGGCATTTTTCTTTTGAGCAAAGGAGTTTGAGAGGTGATTTGATAGAGGCGTATAAAATAATAAGAAACATAGACTGAATGGACAGTCACAGATACCTGGGGATACGAATGGACAATAAACTGGACTGGTCAAAGAACACTGAGGCTGTCTAAAATTGAATGCCAACATTGCATTTGCGTTCTTCACTACCGACTCAACCTGGAGGTTAACTTCAGGTTAATCTCTCTTCTCCAACCTTGTATCTGTGCCCTCTAGTTCAGGGCTCCTCAATCCTGGAGAAAAGCCTACATCAACCCACCTCATCCACATCCCTCACTTTGATGTTACCCTCATTCATATCCCTTCCATTTCCCAGACTTTTGCCCTCACCCCTTTTTCCCACTGTCCGAACATGGATAGAATTCCTCATGTCCTTACCTACCCACCCTATCACCAAATACATTCTTTACCTCTGCACCCTCCCCCCCCCGCAACTCTCTGCAATTCTCTTGTCCATTCGTCCCTCCTCAATAATCTTCCTCCCGGCGTTTATCCCTGCAAGTGGCCTCTCCTCCATTCAAGGCCCCAAAAAGTCCTTTGAGATGAGGCAAAATTTCACCTGCAAAGCTGTTGGGGTCAGCTACTGTATCCAGTGCTACAGAGGCAGCCTCCTCTACACTGGTGAGGCCCGATGTAAACTGGGGGACTGCTTCATCAAGAACCCTTGTTTCATCCTCAACAAGCAGGATTTTCTGGTGGCCAACTAATTCAATTTCAATACCCATTCCAACACGTTGGTCAATGGATTCCTCTGATGCCACAATGAGGCCACTTTCAGGTTGGAGGAGCAACTCCTCATATTCCATCTGGGTAGCCTCCAACTTGATAGCACGAACATTAATTTTCTAACTTCTGGTAATTCCTTCCCCTTCAACTTCCTTCCTCTTCCAATCCCCACTCTGGCTCCCCTCTTCTTTTCTCCTCACCTGCCTATCACTTCACAGGCACCCCTCCTCTTTCCCTTTCTCCTGTCAAATTTCTTCTTCTTCCACCCTTTAACTTTTAAACCTATCACCTCCCTACTTCTTACTTCATGCTCCCTCCCTTGATGGTTTCTGCAGGGCTGCAGGTCTCTTGGTCTCACCTATCATCTGTCAGCTTGTACTACTTCTCACCCCCAACTTCTTATTCTTGACCTCTTCCCCCATTCCTTTTCAGTCCCAATAAAGGGTCTTGGCCAAAGCATCAACTGTTCATTCCCCTCCATGGATGAAGAGTTCTTCTAGCATTTAGTGTGGGTTAGTCACTTTTAGCTCTGCCTGGTGCTGCCTGGCATGCCCTTCTGCACTCATTGAAGCAGGGTTGATCACTTGCATGGATAATGTCAAGGAAATGTCAGACAGATCGTGGTGGTGAATGCCTATGAAAAATCACTTCAGTGTTAAGTAACATGCATTCAAGAAAATGAAGAGTAATGGCTGTGATGTTCTTTGGGTTGCTGTGAAGTTATGAACAGTATTAAACAAATGCAAATGCAAATGCAAATGCAAACAATCTGTTTAATGCAACAAAAAGAAGCTCGGCACAGACTAAATGAGCTGAAGGGCCTGTTTCTGTGCTGTAGTGCTCTATTACAGTTCAGGGCATCAGAGTTCAATTCTGGGATCCTTTGCAAGGAGCTTGTGCATTCTCTCGATAAACAAGTGGATTTCCTCCTGGTTCCCCTGTTTCCTCCAAAAGTCCAAAGATACAACTGCTAGTAGGTTAATTTGTCATTGTAAACTGTCTTGTGATTGGGCTATGGTTAAATAGCCCATCCTGTGTCCTTGATAACTACACCTGTGAGAAGGGCATCCAGCTGCGGGTCCAAACAATCCGCATTGAGTTGGACCTGGAACCTGATGAACTCCAGATCATCCGAGAGGCTGGAGTGGTGATAGGCAGGACATGTAAAGAGGTAGATGCACGGCACAGGAAACTGAGTGACAGTCAGAAAGGAGTAAGGGAGAAAGAGTCAGTGCAGTTCCATCCCCCTAAACAACAGGTATCACTTTAGGTACAGTCGGGGATGGTGGGATGACCTGGCAAAGGAAAGTCACAGCAACAGGGTCTCTGGCACTTAGTCTGGCTCTGAGACTGAGAAGGGTGGTGCAGCTCACAGTAGGAAGGGCCTGTTCCGTGCTGTATCGCTAAGTTTTTAAAAATGTTAAAATGATTAATTGGCTGGAAGAACTTAGTAGGTCAAGCAGCATCTGTGGAAGGAAAAAACTGTTGATGTTTCAGCTCAAAATTCTTGCATCAAATGTTTTCACCCAAACTTGCTTTCCTCCCACAGATGCTGCTCGACCCACTGAGTTCTTCCTGCAGATTGTGTGTTGCTTCAGATTTCAGCAAATAGTCTCCTACGTCTCCATTAACCAGATGCAGTGTCTTTATGAGAACAGAATAGTTGAAAAATGAGTGAACTATTATATCAACAGGAAGTGGAAAATAAAAATTTTCTGGAAGTGAAGGTTATTACCATGTCTGTAAAAAGCCAGTGATGAAGAAATCAGGACAGATGTACAGGAAACAAGTTCTGTATTTTTAAATAAAGAATCCAACCTGCAGAAGATACCTGCAGCCCCGCAGAAACCAGCTAATCCATCCCCATCTATCATGCATCCTCCCCAAATAATTACATAGTGTTCCCATAAGTCAGGTGTTCACAACCCATAGAAAACTAGAATGTGTTTGATTTCAGCTTTCTGTAGGGATCACTCAACTCTGTGACCCACTTGTTCCTCCCCAGTGATCTCCTTCCTGGCACTGCACCCTTCCTATCTAGTCCCACTGGAGGGGCTCAACTAGAAACAACCAATTGTTTATTCCCCTACATGGATGCTGCCTGAGATGCTCCATAGAAAATGCCTGAGTTCCTCCAACATTTTGTGTGTGTTGCTTTATTTTGTTTGTAAAGTTTTTAGGCTCCAAGTGAGAGACGCTCACCTTTCTAATAAATGCTCGGCGGATGTTCTTATCTTCGAAGTTTGCTGCACTGAATTCCGCGTTGTCATAATAAGATGGAGGGACATCATCATGGTAGCCAGGGCTTTCCAAGCCAACTGCAAGGAAAGAAATAAACTCCTTACCACTAGAGGGCACATTACTGTGTGTACATAGACTGAATTACATTGCAACTGTGAAACAGAGCTTTTAGATTTGTATTTTTTTAACAAAACGTTTAATCTTGAAATTAAAAAATGAAAATTCCAAAAATGTTATTTTCTGGATCAATGTATCTAGAATATACATCCAGAACACTGGACAACAAATGTTTTCAGAATTTGTTTCCTCAGAATTTTTTTATGATAGACACTTGAAGTTGAACACAAATATAATTTCAGACTACATGCATCAGATAGGAATTTGGAGAAACAAGAAGTTAACTTTTATTGAATATAATGTGTTTAATTGCATAATAGTCTGATGCTAAACTGAAGAAGTCTTGTTGATTATTTTTATTTCTTTTTTTTTATTAGTTTTTTAATGCATTTTCTACATTGCTACAGATAGAAAAAAAAAACCCAAATCAAAATGAAGAACATTAATACAGTGCTTCTTATTTCTACTCAGTGTCTGGGGCTTCTCGCTTAAGTGTGCAGCAATAATCAGCAAGCATTGATGGATTCAATCCGGCTGGTGGCATGGTGGCATCAGCGCCGGACTTCAGAGCAAAGGCTCCCGAGTTCGAATCCAGCCGGCTCCCATCCGTGCTGGGTTGAACGCCGAGCTAGTAACTTGGCCTCGTAAAAATAAGAAAGCCTGCTAAAAAAAAAATGCCTTCATGACGATGTCCAGATGACTCCACTCGGAGTTAAGGGCTTTCTTCTTCTTCTTCTATTGATGGATTCCAGTTGCCCCGATACTGTTTCTCCATGACTGCAACGTCCTGGTAAAACCTTTCACCATCCTCGCCACTGACAGCGTCAAGATTTTCAGGAAAGTTGTCCAAATGGGAATACGGAAAATTAAATCTTTAATGACATGTTGCATTTCATGGTTTTGTATGCCTGAAGCATATTGTCAACCAGTTGCATGTAGGTTGGTGCCCTGTAGTTGCCAAGAAAAATTTCAACCACATCCTTGAATGCCTTCCTTGCTATTTTCACCGGTCCCACTAAAAGTTGTTTGAATCACTTGTCATATTTGTGGACCAACAAAAATGCCTTCCTTAATCTTGGCATCAGTTACTCTGGGAAACAGATATCTCGAATGTTAAAATCCTTCACGGAAATTTTTGTGCCTGATCCATCCTTGCAGTCTTGAAGCAAGTAATTCTGCTTTTGCCTTTGACAAACCCAAGTCTCTGACCAGGTCTTTTAACCCAGACTGAGTTATCAAATGAGGCTCACTAGACATAAAGGGTCAAAATCTGTATCAGTATCAGTGTCATTTTCCATTCCTGTTTCATGATAATGGCATATTTGTCTGCCTCCTCTAGACTCCATGTCTTGTTTTTTTCTAAAAACTGGTCCTGCCATCCACCCTGCCCAAGCATGCCCAGCCAATCTGGGGCAAGATAGAAAACTTTTCAGCTTACATTTTAATTGACTTGAATTATGAATTGAAATATAGGCAAGTTCAAAACAAGGTGCACGATAGGAAATTCAACGGTGATTTTCATGATCAGCAGCCCAAAATCCATAAGATACACCCAAAAGTATTCAGGAAGCAAAATCTTTGTTATCCAATGTAATCATTGCAAGTAGAACTAGGAGCAAAAGATTAACCTGCCTCTTTTTAACAGGAGTAACCCCTATTTTCACCCTCTTTCTACTCTTTCTCTTCAGACATGTACCTCGTCACTCAAATCTAATTAACTCAGGTAAATAGTTTTGTAAATATCCAATAACAAACAAGGCAGTGTTTGGTGAAACGTCTGGAGATGAATCTTTCCTAGAGAACAGGAGACCTGAAGACTCATGAGACCAATACTGAATTCTAATGTTCCTTCAATTTTTATTCAAACATCACATTGGGTGAACCCTTACAATTTGTTTAAAACACGAAGTTCATAGTTATACAACATGGAAACAATCCCTTAGGCCCAAATGGCTTATACTGACCAAGATGGTCCATCCAAGCTAGTCACATTTGTCAGCATTTCACCCATAACTTTCTAGGGAGGCACAGGACTAAAGTTAACATAATGCTACCCAGCAACCCGGACTCAATTCCACCACTGTCCATAAGGAGTTTGTATGTTCTCCCCAGCACTGTGTGGGTTTGTAATGATGCAGCTATATAAATCTCTGGTTAGGCCACACTTGGAGTACGGTGTCCAGTTCTGGTCGCCTCACTGTAGGAAGGATGTGGAAGCATTGGGAACGGTACAGAGGAGATTTACCAGGATACTGCCTGGTTTAGAGAGCAAGGATTATGATCAGAGATTAAGGGAGCTAGGGCTTTACTCTTTGGAGAGAAGGAGGATGAGAGGAGACATGATAGAGGTGTACAAGATATTAAGAGGAATAGATAGAGTGGATAGCCAGTGCCTCTTCCCCAGGGCACCACTGTTCAGTATAAGAGGACATGGCTTTAAGGTAAGGGGTGGGAAGTTCAAGGGGGATATTAGAGGAAGGTTTTTTACTCAGAGAGTGGTTGGTGCATGGAATGCACTGCCTGAGTCAGTGGTGGAGGCAGATACACTAGTGAAGTTTAAGAGACTACTAGACAGGTATATGGAGGAATTTAAGGTGGGGGGTTATATGGGAGGCAGCGTTTGAGGGTTGGCACAACATTGTGGGCTGAAGGGCCTGTAATGTGTTGTAATATTCTATGTTCTATGTCTATGTTTCCTCTGGATTCCTCCCAAATTCCAAAGCCATACCAGTAGTAACTTTATTATTCACACGAGTGCAATTGAATGGCATAAGACATAGGAATAGAATTAAGTCATTAGGCCCATCAACTCTGATTGCCATTCCATCATGGCTGATTTATCATCCCTTTCAACCCCATTCTCCTGCCTTCTCCCATTAACCTTTGACTCCCTAAGTAATCAAGTACCTATCAACCTCCACTTTAAATACAGAGGCCCTTTAATGTTTCCTATTCTATTTTCCTGCACAAATTCTCAATACTTCCTTATACTTTTTCCACATAATCATACGACTCTTAACAATTTTTTGTGAAAATAAATTCCCATCATTTCACCTCTAATTCTATAGAATTTTGTGTTCTATTCCACTTTTAAGTATACTCAGTGGTGTGACCTCCACAACCATCCGTGGTAATGAATTCCAGATACACCACACTCTGGCTGAAGAAATTTCTCCTCACCTCAGTTCTATAACTAGACCTCAGCATGGGCCTGAAGGGACTGCTACCATGCAGTATCTTTAAATAAGTAAATAAACCTTTCCAATGCATGTACCCGTCTAACTATCTTTTAGAAGTTGTTAATGTACCTGCCTTAAACCATTTCCTCTGGCAGCTCATTCCACTTACATATCACCTTTTTGAAACCTCCAAATTCCCTCTAGAGGCATGGGAATAGTCTTGAAATCTGGCTGGCGACCCCTGTGAAGCCAACAGCCAACATTATAATATTCCCCTTTCACCTCAAACCTAGGCCCTCTAAATCCATTCTCCCCATTCAACAGCAATCTTCACCAGTGCAAACTCTATCCATTCCACCCTCTAAATACCAGCCTCAATGGCATGTTACAACTTCCATTTAAAAAGCTCTTCAACAACTACTAAGAGGGGAAAAAAAGTTTTTCCCTATAATCTTTAAAGTCATATGATTAGAATCAATAGATCAGGAATTGAGTCATAGGTGTACAGCTTTGGTCTCCAGGGTTAAGGAAGGACATCCTGGCTGTAGAGGAAGTGCAGCGTAGATTCACAAGGTTAATTCCTGGGATGTCCAGACTGTCTTACGCAGAGAGGTTAGAGAGACTGGGCTTGTACACGCTGGAATTAAGGAGATTGAGAGGGGATCTGATTGCAACATATAAGATTATTAAGGGATTGGACAAGATAGAGGCAGGAAATAGGCTCCAGGTGCTGGGAGAGTCCAGTACCAGAGGGCATGGTTTAAGAATAAGGGGTAGGTCATTTAGGACAGAGTTAAGGAAAAACTTCTTCTCCCAGAGAGTTGTGGGGGTGTGGAATGCACTGCCTCAGAAGGCAGTGGAGGCCAATTCTCTGGATGCTTTCAAGAAGGAGCTAGATAGGTATCTTATGGATAGGGGAATCAAGGGATATGGGGACAAGGCAGGAACCGGGTATTGATAGTAGATGATCAGCCATGATCTCAGAATGGCGGTACAGGCTCAAAGGGCTGAATGGTCTGCTTCTGCACCTATTGCCTATTGTGTGTCCATTGATATAGCTCACTTATCTGAAATATCTCTACTGCCAAGTGCTATTTAAAGGGAATGCAGAAAATCTAGAAGATTCTACCCATAACAACTGACATACTACAGAATATCATAACATAGGAAATAAGATCATGAGACGTAGAAGCAGAATTAGGCCATTTTGGCCCATCGTCTGCTCCACCATTTATTACTCTCAATTCCATAATATTTGACACCCTTTCTAATCAAGAACCTATCAACCTCCACTTAAAGTATATAGGCTCTTTAATGTTTCCCTATCTTCTTGTGTAAATTCTCAATTCCTGAAGTACTCCCCAATGTTTCTTCTACATGGTCACACAACTCTTGACAACTCTTTGTGAAAATAAATTCCCATCATTTCACCTCTGATTCTATTGAGAGTTACATCAAACCCCAATGAACTCCAGGTTCCATCTCTGAAACCTTCCACTTTACCAAAATGCAATATAATCCCATACAATTCTTTAATGATTCCCCTTAACCTGAAGATTTGAGGACCTGAGTTATAAGGAAAGGTTGAAGAGGTTAGGATTTTATTCCCTGGAGCACAGGAGAATGAGTGGAGATTTGACAGAGGTATACAAAATTATGAGGGGTATAGATAGGGTAAGTGCAAGCAGGCTTTTTCCACTGAGGTTGGGTGAGATTAGAACTGGAAGTCATAGATTAAAGGTGAAAGGTGAAATATTTAAGGGGAATTCAGTGGGTGGTGTGGAATGTGCTGCTAAGAGCAGTAATGGATGTGGGTTCAACTGTAACATTTAAGAGAAGTTTCAATGGGAGGTGTATGGTCCAGGTGCAGGCTAGTGAGACTAGGCGGAATAAGTTTGGCATGGACTAGATGGGCTCCAGTGCTCTTAAGACTCTATAGTTCCCCAATCCCTGGAGCACAAAACTAACTTTCCCAATTTTGCTACAAAGAAAGTCCAGTATCATTCTAGAAATTTCTGCTCAACTGAGGTTTTGTCATCCTTCAAAATGCAAACTGACCTAAACTGAAAACAATACATTTCTCCAGTGACCTTTAGAAGTTTTGCATAGCTGCCATGCTTTTACTCTTCATGCCTTTGTTTACAAGCCAAGAATTTCACATGCTCTGTAACAGCTTTCACTTTGTACACCATAGACACCATTTACTTCCCTTTTGCAAACCCCTACAATTTACCATTCTGCCTCAAAACTCCTCTACCACTAACGTTGATGTCTAGTTGTTTGTAAATTCCGTAATTGCCTGCAAGAAAATAAAACTCAAGGTAGTATATAATACATGTACTTTGTTAATAAATTTTACTTTAGACCTTGACTGCATGTAGCTACCAGATATACCACTGCCCAAATTTAAATAGTACAACAATCCTCCAATCCTTCCATAACTGAAAGACTAAATCCAAAATTTCCACATTTCTCTTTGTACTTCACTCACCAACATAGAAAGCATTCGATCCACAGTAGGTGATTTTTGCACTAACATTTTTTAGTGGCTTCATTTCAATTTTCTGTCAGTTCCTCCTCCATTCTAGCATTAATAGAAGATGCTGTAGTAAACCATACTCTGGGTCCCAAAATCTTCCCTCCTCCCTGCCTTTTGCCATGTAAACATTTTACATTTCTTTAACAAAAAGAAAGCAACCCATTAAGAATGAGCCATCGTGAATTCACAGAAATCTATAGTGTGATCACTGAAGTCGAGGATGATGTTCTCTTCAGGGGTTGTCTGTTGGTGTGTCCTCAGGTGGCTATCGAGGCTGATCCAGGATCCACATACTCTGCTGTAGTGTGGACCTGAGGAAGTGGTGGCTGTGATTAGTGGTTGGGTCTTTTGGTTGTTCATTCTCTCCTTTCACAGCTACTGCTTGTTCTCTGTGGCACAGCATGCAGTACAGCTCCCTCTTGAACACATTTCCTCCAGGCATGTCTATTGAGTGCAATGTCTTTCCAGTTTTTAGAAGTTATGCTGAACTTCTACAGGCTGATTTTGACGTTATCTTTGAAGCATTTCCTTTGCACACCAGGGCTTGCTGAGCTTCCTTCAAGGATCTGATGGGAAAGCGGGAATTTAGCATCTGAATGACATAACCTATCCATTCATCCACCTACCTTTTTATTCTGGTGTCTTCCCCTTTCCTTTCCAGTCCTGATAGAGAGTCTCAGTCCAAAGTGTCAACTGTTTATTCATTTCCATAAATGCTGCCTGACCTATTGAGTTCTTCCAGCAATTAGTATGGGTTGCTCTGTATTTGAGCAACACACACAAAATTCTGGAGGAAATCAGCAGGCCAAGCAGCTTCTATGGGGAAAAAATATAGTCAACGGTTCAGGCCAAAACCCTTCGGCATTGTTTCAATCCGAAATGTCGACTGTATTTTTTTCCACAGATGTTGCCTGGCCTGGTGAATTCCTCCAGCATTTTGTGTGCGTGTTGCTCTGATTTCCAGCATCCGCAAAATCTCGTGTTCATACTGAAGTTGGTATTGTTTTATTGTGATGTAGTTGTTGTTCAAATTGGCTTCCTTCAGTAAGCTGGTGTTAGTGCACCTGTTCTTTCAGCTAATCCTCAAAGTCTTTCGTAAGGATCTTTAATAGTACTATTCCAGGGTTTTCAGGTGTCAATGTCTTAAAATCTAATGGGCTACTATAAGCGTTCCATGATTCAACTGTTAAAAACTAAAAACTGCACAACTGCATTCCACAAGAATACAAACACTAGGGTCCCAAGGAGGAAGGAAGAAGGGATAAAATGGATGAAACATTTAAATTCTCCATACCGTTTGGATGCATAATTGGAGGTGGAGGCATGGGCGGCTGGTGGAATGGACCCTGCGGATACACTGGCTGTGGTGGCTCTCCAAACGATCCTTGAGGTAGGCCATGCCCATAGGCAGATGGTGGAAAAGGTGGCTGTCCATAACCCGCTACTGGATATGGAGGCTGCCCGTAGTTAGCCTGAGGAAACACAGGCTGTCCATATGGTGGGGGCTGTTGTGGATAATGTTCATTTCCATACGACATCTCATTACGTGGATACGGAGGCTGCTGTGGATCTCCTGCAACTAGGTACGCCTTCTCCTGAGACATTATCAGCAATATCAATCGTTATCCTTCACCTATAAAGTGAGAAGAAGATCTAATTACTTCATCAATGTAGGCATTAAAATAAATGATGGTAAATTCTGTCACACTTAACTTGGGACAATCATCGGAAAAAGTAGATCTCAAATAGCAAGTATTGGTTAAGTCTATCAACCGCAGTTTATCTAACTGGTTATAGGATTTGTTCATTAAGTGCTGTGTTGTATGATGTGGGCGATTATGGTGTTTTCATAACCATGACTGTTCTTGGCAAATTTTTTTTAGAAGTAGTTTGCCATTGCTGCCTACTGGGCAGTGTCCAGCCATTATTGATACTCTTCAGAGATTGTCTGCCTGGTGTCAACGGTGGCATAATGGAGGATATACACCAGCTGCTCACATGACACAAGGAATTCAGTTTGAGCACATACCATTGTTAAAAGTTATACCCTATAAATGTACACATCCAGGGTTAGAAATACTGATAGCCTCCTAGCTTCGTAAAGCTTCATAGACTTATACAGAGCAGAAGCTGGTCCTTTGGCCCAACTCAGCCACGCTGACCAAGTTCCCCATGTTAACTCATTCCAAATGTCTGTGCTTGGCCCATACCCTATCCCTCTAAACCTTTACCAACCATGTCTGCCCAAATTATATTTTTTAACAACTGCTTCTACTGAAGATAAAGATTGGATTTGTCACATTTACACCGAAACTTCGCAACATACAGTAACATGCATTGTTTGTGCCACATCAAATCAGCGAGGATTGCAGCAGTCCGCAAGAGTCGTCATGCTTCCAGTGTCAACGTAGCATAGCCACAACTTACTAACCCTAATCCATACATTCTTGTCTTTTACTTAATGTGGAAGATAAAAGGAGCACCCAGAGAAAACTCACGCAGTCACAGGGAGAACATACAAACTCATTAGGACAGCATTGGGAATTGAACCCTGGTTGGTGACGCAGGAGCTGTAAAAAGATGTACTAGGCACTACACTGCTATGCCATTCCCTTCTACCTCCTCTGGCAATTCGTTCTATATACCTGTTACCCTTTCACAATGGCTCGTAACAAATTGAGCTTGTTAGCTATCTCTGGCTAACAGCCGCTTGACTCAGCATTGCATGGGTAATTGTGAGACAGCCAATTACAATAAGCAGCACACATCCAGAGTCAGTATGATTCGGGTTCAACATAAACAGGGAAGTTGCAATGTACTGCTAAGGAAACGAAAATTATTTTAGGGAACTGGAGCTGCAGCTTGATTACCTTCAGCTTGTTCAGGAAAGTGAGGCAGTGATAGGAGCTACAAGGAGCTGGTCACCCCAAGGCTACAGGAGACTGATAAATGAGTGACTGTCAGGAGAGGGAAGGGAGAAAGTCAGATAGTGGAGAACACCCTCATGGCCACACCCCTCAACAAAAAGTACTTCATCTTGAGTACTGTTGGGGGTGGGGAGACCTACCTGGGGGAAGCAACAATGGTCATACCTCTGGCACTGAGTCTGGTCCTGTAGGTCTCAAGGGTAGGGAACTGAAGAGGAACTGCAGCAGTGATAGGGAACTCTAGAGTCAGGGGGACAGATGGGTGATTCTGTGGATTCAAAACAGAAACACAAATGGTAGTTTGCCTCCCGGGTGCCAGGGTCCACAATGCTTTCTGGACACATCCACAATATCCTGAAAAGGGAGGGTGAGCAGCCAGAAGTCATGGTACATATTGGTACCACCCACATTGGAAGAAAGAGGGAAGAGGTCCTGAAAGCAGAATGCAGGAAGGAAGCTGAGAAGCAGCAATATGACAGGAGGATGGGAGCCAGGATGATGGAGCTAAGGATGAGCCTTCAGGTTTACAAGTAGATTATGGATGGAACATGAATGTAAGGAAGGACAAGCCAATGATTGGGTATAAATTAAAGCAGAGCCAAGAGTTACATTGTACCACAGAGGCAAAATTCAAAAAGGCGAAGAATGCAGGACTTAACTGCTGTATTTAAATGCACATAGCATTCGGAATAATGTGGATGAACTCGTGGCACAATTAGAGATTGGTTGGTACGTGGCTGAAAGAAGGCCATAGTTGGGAGTTTAACATCAAAGGATATACTTTGTATCGAAAGGACAGGCAGGAAGGCATAGGCAGTGTGTGGCTCTGTCGGTAAGAGATGGAATTACATCTTTAAAAAGAGGTGACATAGGGTCAGAGAATGTTGAATCTTTGAGGGTGGAGTAAACAAACTGCAAGGATAGAAATACCATTACAGGAGTCATATAGAGGCATCCAAATAGTAGCCAAGATGTGAGGTTGAGATTGCAAAGGGAGCTGGAAAAGGCATGTAATGAAGATAATGACACAATTGTAATGAGGGACTTCAATATGCAAGGCGATTGGGAAAATCAGATTGGTGTCGGATTGCAAGAGAGGTAATTTGTTGAATGCCTACAAGATGGATTTTTAGAGCAGATTGAGCTTGAGCCTACTTGGGGAAAGACTATCTTTGATAGTCTCTTATTAGGGAGTTTAATCTAAAGGAATCTTTTGGAGACAGTGATCATAATATGACTGAATTCATACTGAAATTTGAGAAGGAGAAGCACAAGTCACATGTATCACTACTGCAATGGAATAAAGGGAATTACAGAGGCATGAGAGAGGAGTTTGCCCAGGTGGATTGGAGGAGGTAACTGGCGGAGATGACGGCAGAGCAGAGGTGGCTGAACTTTCTGGGAATAGTTCACAGGATGCAGGATACACATGTCCCACAGAGGGAGAAGTTCTCAAATGGCAGGGCTGGGCAACTGTGACTGACAAAAGAAGATAAGGACAGCATCAAAGCCAAGGAAAGGGCATATAAGGTAACAAAAGTGAGTGGGAAGTTGGATGATTGGGAAGTTTTTAAAATCCAATAAAAGACATCTAAAAAAGCTACAAGAATGGAAAGGATAAAATATGAGCACAAACTAGCCAATAATATAAAGCAGAATACTAAAAGTTCTTTTCAGTTATATGAAGAATAAAAGGAAGGTGAAAGTTGATACTGGACCACTATAAAACAGGTAGTAATGGGGGACAAAGAAATGGCAGATGAACTTAATGAGTACTTTGCATTGGTCTTCACTGTGGCAGACACTAGCAGTGTGCCAGAGGTCTGTGAGTGTCAGGGAGCAGGAGTGAGTGCCATTGCTATTACAAAGGAAAAAGTACTAGGCAAACTCAAAGGTCTTCAGGTGGCTAAGTCACCTGGACCAGATGGACTACATCCCAGAGTCCTGAGAGAGGTTGCTGAAGAGATAGCAGATGCAGTGGTTATGATCTTTCAAGAATCACTTGATCCTGGCAGAGAGGTAGGTAAAAGAAAGGAAATTATAAGCCACTTAGCTGAGTGTCAGTGGTTGGGAAAGTGTTGGAGTCTATTATTAAGGATGAGGTTTCAAGATACTTGGGAGACTAATAATAAAATAAGTCAAAAGTCAGCATGGTTTCTGTAAAGGGAAATCCTGCCTGACAAATCTGACAGAGTTCTTTGAGGAAGTGGACAAAGGAGAGGCAGTGGATGTTATTTACTTGGATTTTCAGAAGACGTTTGATAAGGTCCCACACATGAGGCTGCTTAACATGATAAAATCCTGTTGCGTTACAGGAAAGATACTGGTATCTTTAAGGATTCACTGCTAATGTAATGGGTTCTCTGTAATGTTTCACTGCCGAGGTAACAGTTTCTCTGTAGCAGCAATGTTTGGGTTATGGCTGAAGATAACAGGACTGTGGTATGCATGTTAGCCAATCTGGATTCTGTTGCTCTGTCTTGTGAATCTGGAAGGAGATTTTTCACGGGCTTTTGCCGGGGAGGGATGAGGAAAGAAGGCACGAATGGAGAGATTTGGTAGACCGCCGGATGGGGTGGACTTGGAGCGAGGGTACAAAGGGCGGCGACGATCGGAGGAGGTCGATGGTGGATGATCGACTTATCAGCGAGCTCCAACTTTGTGCACAGACTGTTCAGCAAGATGGGCCCTTTTTTTCGTTTCTTTACTAACCATATAGTCAAAGTAAGAATTATAAAGCTAAACTGTTTAATCTAATATTGTGTACTGTTTGTTGTTTCAGGGTACTGATTTGTGACAGGGGACACATCGCGCAGCATCCACCCAAACAAGGTTTCTTAAGTTTGGCCGGGCTGAGGGATATCACCCCCTATATTAAGCCGTTAGCTAAAGCGAGAGTTACACTGGCATGGATAGAGGAATGGCTGACAGGCAGGAGGCAGCAAGTGGGGAAAAAAAGGGACATTTTCTGGTTGGTTGCCAGTGACTAGTGGTATTTCTCAGGGTTCAGCATTGGAACTGCTGCTTTTCACATTGTTTGTCAATAATTTGGATAATGGAATTGATGGCTTTGTGGCAAAATTTGTGGATGATACGAATATGGGTGGAAGGGTAGATAGTGCTTAGGAAGCAATCCAATTGAAGGAGGACTTAGATAAATCTGTAGAATGGGCACAAAAAAGTGGTAAATGGAATATAGTGTTGGGAAATGTACGATAATCCATTTTGATAAAAGGAACAATAGTGGGGATAGTTATCTAAATGGGAAGAAAATCCAAATGTCAGAGGTGCAGAGGGTCTTAGGAGTCCTCATGTAAGACTTCCAGAAAGTTAATTTACAGGTTGAATCTGTGGTTAAGAAGGCAAATGCAATGTTGGCATTTAGTTCAAGGGGAATATAATAGAAAAACAAGGAGATAATGCTGAGCCTCTATAAGAGGCTAGTCAGGCTGCACCTTGGAGTAATGTCAACTGTTGGGGGTCCCATATCTCAGAAAGGATAATGCTGTCATTGGAGAGAGTCCAGAAGGGAATCACGGGGATGATTCCAGTAAAGAAGGGGTTAATATGAGGAGTATTTGGGAGCTTTGGGCCTGTACTCACTAGAATTTAGAATAATGGTGGGGGGGGGGGGATCTCACTGAAACCTACTGAATGTTGAAAGGACTAGATTGGGTGGATATGGAGAGGATGTTTCCTGTGGTGAGAGTATCCAGAACTAGAGGGCCCAACCTCAAAATTGAGGGGCGACCTTTTAGAAAAGAGGTAAGAAGTTATATTTTTAGTCAGAGAATAGTAAATCTGTGGAATGCTCTGCCACTGACTGTGCTGGAGGCCAAGTCCCCGGGTATAGGGTATGGCGAGAAGGCAGCTATATGGAGTTGAGTGGGATATAGGATCAGCCATGATGGAATGGCAGAGCAAACTTGATAGGCTGAATGGTATAATTCGGCTCCTATGTCTTATGGTCTCAGGATCTACACAAAATAAAATACTCAAGAGCATAACTGCAGTAATATAATTAAACATGTTCTTAGACAGTATATTATAATCTTCCCCCACCAAAAATAGTCATGTCCTCATGACTTTGTAAGCCTTTGTAGTGTTATTAATAATGTATTAATAATTAATAATGTATTAATAACACTACAAAGGCTTACAAAGTCATGAGGACATGACTATTTTTGGTGGGGGAAGATTATAATATACTGCCTAAGAACATGTTTAATTATATTAATACATTATTAATAACACAGTACTTATACTCACTATCACTAGCATTTCTGTTCCCACCCACGTTCTGACAGTATTCAGGGTGCGACTACAGCATTCAAATGAATTACATGATTACAGGACCTCAAATCATTTGTAAATGGAAGTAACATATCTCACCATTGGGACTGGCACTAGTCTGTTTCCCAGATGCAGCGCATGTCAGCCGATCTGGAGGTTTCCTGACCTTCTTATATCAGTTTCAGTTTCTTCAGTCTCAGCCTCTCCTTGTGGCTGTTCCTGTTTACTTGGAGATGCCTCACCCTGTCGATCACTCGTACCTTCCAGCAACTCAGTTCCTTCTGCCCCCTGACTGAACTCAGCTTCATCTCCAATTATATTTGCATCCAGTTCCCCTTCATTGTCTAGTATCATGTCTGGCTGTCCAACGGTTGTGCTTCCTACTATATCCAGGTCTGGAATGGCAGATTCAGACATCTCTTCATCAACCCTTGGGAAGTTAGCATAAGGCAAGCCACATACCAATTTCTCTGTCCTCTGGGTCAGTGGATTCATCTGGTTTCACTTCAGGTTTTTCCACTGAAATTACATCTACCCTCAGCTTGTTGCCTTTCTTTTCTCGTTCTCCTTTGCAGAGTTATTTTACTAGATGCAGGTTCCAAGTCAGATTTTGGGTCAACATGCACTCTGCATCCCAGAAGTAAAAGATGATCCAATGGAGAATTTTGACAGGACCATTCTCACCTTCTGGCTTTAACCAGAAAATTTAGCAAATTTGGCGTAGAAACCCAGTGGTCAGCCAACTTACACTTCCCAAATTAGTCATATTTCTTAATAGAACTCTCCCCAGGCATCAGTTGAAAGAATGATATTTTGATCGTATCTCTTCCCATTTCCTTGGTTTTGTTAGCTGAAACAGCTGGTAGCTCTTAAGTTTTTTGCAGTTCTTTCTTCATATCAGACACATACTTGAGATACGTCTTCTGCAGCAAGTCCTCACTGGCGGATCCAAAACAAAGATCCAAAGAAACACACACAAAATGCTGAAGGAACTCAGCAGGCCAGGCAGCATCTATGAAAAAGTGTATTTTCGACATTTTGGGTCAAAACCTCTCGGCAGTTCATTGACTTTGATGCCAACTTCCCTCACTCAGGAGAACGAGACACGATCATCACAAGGATGTGCAATCAGCATATTGTATCTGAGGGTAACATCTCTTCTTGATGTGTTCCTGACAAGCCACTGTCACCCTGTTTGCATGGAAAGCCAAAGATAACCGCAGTTCAGATCTCAGCAGCACTCCTGCAGGTAAGCGTGACTCTTCTTCCCCATCATCAGGAGCATCCACCAGGATAGTCTCGGCAAATTTAGGGGTTCTTTTCACTCCAGCTACTCCTCCAGGATATAACATGACAAATATAAGACTGGGTGTACTACACAGTTCCTCATTTATGCTCATCATGCTGCTTAGGAGGAACTTGTACCTTCTCAAATGCAGCTTGAAACACAGAGTGAATGGACAAGGTTTTCAAAAAGTACTCTCCATTTCTCTCCTTGCATACTCCCACAAGCCTTCTCGCAACTTAAGTATTTGCTCCCACAGAATGGAAGCTTCTAACTCCTCGTACCATGCCTACTTTGTATGCAATTGGCTAGCTCACCCTAGATCACATGTTCTAACCTTCCAGACCAGCCAATCATGCAGGACCTTGCCAAAAGGTTTGCTGACAATGTCTATTATCCTGCTGAAAATATTCTTGGTAACCTCTTCAATGAAAAAAAAATCAAATTTTTGAGATACAATTTCCCATTTTGACTCTCCACAATCAGTCCCTATCTTTCCAAATGCAAATGAATCTCTCATATCAAGTATAAGAGTCCTTTGATCTTTAGACTATTCAGCAAAATTTCATCTGGAAGTCCACCCAAATGCTTCCGGAAAACATATTTGTTACTCAAAGCACCTTGTAAAGCAAAACTCATGCCATAACAGAATAATTAAGGAACACACAGGAGAGACTGTAGAATCTAGAATCTGGAGCAATGGACAAAACTCTGAAGGAACTCAGCAGGTCAGGCAGCATCTATGTAAGGAAATGGGCCGTCAACATTTCGCTTCAGGTCTGGAATGAAAGAGGAGATAGCCAGTTTAAAGAGGTGGGATTAAGGCAGGGCAACAAATGATGGGTGACAGGCAGACCCAGGTGAGGTGAGGACAGGAGAGAGTGGAAAATAATGCAAGAAGCTGGGAGGTGACAAAGGGCTGAAGAAGATAAAATCTGACAGGAGAGAACAGTGGACCATGGAAGAAAAGGAAGGAGGTGAGGAGGGAAACTGGAGGAAGGAATTTGTGGGTGACAGGCAGATCAAGAGGGCAGGTAAAGGAAAGAGAATGGGTGATGGGCTGATGGGATAGGGAAAACAAAGGGTTGACAGAGGGGAATATTTAACAGAAGTTACAGCAATTGATGTTCAGGTAATTTGAAGTCTACCAAGGTGGAATAGAAGGAGCTGTTCCTCTAATCTGCTTCTAGTCTCAATTTGGCAGTAGAGGAGGCTGTGGATAGACATATCAGTGTGAGAATAGGAAGTGGAATTAAAATAGCTAGCTAACAGGAGACCTTGCCTGGTGCGACAGACAGAGCAAAGGTGCTCAATTAAGTGATATTCCCTCAGGTCTTGCTGACAAAGGTGGCTGCACCAGGAACAGAAGATGCAACACCCAGATAAGTGCTTAGTAAACATTAAAGGAAAGGCAGATAAACATTGTATCAAGTAAAAAAGTAATGACCTACTTGAAATGTACCTCTTCTCTCAGAGTATATGGAAACCAAGTGAAGCAGAAAACAAATATGCCAAACTGCAGTTTATTACTTCGATGAGTCACATGACTGGATTAAACCAATAGAATAATGGGTCATGTGTAAACAATACAGATCCCTGCTGCAATACAAACATGCTCTATGATGCATTAGATAAAATTCAGTGACTAACACAATGCATCTCACATACATCAAATCTGCAATGGCCAAGAAAGATCACTAACATCTCTACTTCCTCAGGAGGCAAAAGTCCCATCAACCTTCACCAATTTTTAATCAAACATCCTTTCCGAATGCATCACGGCTAGGTATGGCAACCATGTGACAACAAGAAATTGCGCAGAGTTGTGGACACATCTCAGCACATCATGGAAACCAGACTTCCATCCATGGGACTCTTGTCTTTTCTTCTCACCGCCTTAGTAAAGCAGCCTACATAAGCAAAGTCCCCACCCATCTCTCTTCTCCTCTCCCCCACTAGGCAGAAGTTCCAAAAGCTTGAAAGCACGTGTCACCAGGCCCAAGGACAGCTTCTATACCGCCATTATAAGACTATTAATGTCTCCCTGAGCAATGGATGGATTTTCAACCTCACAATATGCCTGATTATGATCTTGTATTTTACTGGTTTACCTACACCGCAGTTTCTCTGTAGCTGTTAAACTTTATTCTGTATTCTGTTATTGTTTTACCTTGTTCTACCTCAATGCACTGGGTGATGATCTGATCTGATGAACAGTATGCAGGACGAGCTTTTCACTGTACCTTGGTATTTGTGTCAATAATAAACCAATTCCAAAAAAAGTCACTGAATAGTTTCAAAGATCAACGATTCCCTAACAGAAGCCTTAAAGAAGGGAGAGTAATACCATGTTAAATACCCACTGATTTAACAACTTAAAAAGCAGGGCCTAGTTAAATACAAATAGGATCAGCACAAAAACAAGTCCTTTGGCTCGCCATGATACCACAAGACTTCCAGTTTGAACTTCAGAAACTTTCAGCCAAAAACTGAGCTGAAAGGGGGAAATATTTAGAAAATTTAACATGCTAAAGATTCCCACTCTCAAATTCTAACTGTATCCTTGTCACCTACATCATTATTCACCAGTAGCATCATCCCCACATTCTGGCTCCTGGCTAGTCTTACCTGATGGCAGGACTGATTCTGCCCATCCAGAACATTCTGCCCTACCCTAACTTTCACCATTGAAGGCTCTCTTCCTTCCTGCTGTCTGAATGAGTGAAGCCATTAGCAAGAATCCTCTTCAAACACAAGCTGAGACCTTCATCATAAAAGTTCCAACCCCCACCTCTATGACATCACCCAATTCAGTCCATGTGCTGCTGAAAGATATGTTAATGGCAGTTATTGCTCATTCTAGAGATTTAAGAGTCAAGATTGTATAATGTCATTTCCTGTGATAAAGCAGTGGTGGTTGGGGTGTGGAGGAGTGGGTTAGTGGTGGAGGTGTTGACCAGCCTTACTGCTTGGGGCCAGTAACCATTTTTGAGTCTGGTGGTTCCTGATATGGATACTATGTAGCTTTCTCCCTAATGGGAGTGTGTCAAACATCCATGAGAAGGGTGGGTGGGATCCTTCATGATGTTACTGTACCATCCCTTTTCCAGCACCTTTCTGTATATACATCTATATCTGAGTGGTGGGCATCCTTTCATACTCGTCCAATCTTGGTTCGGAGTCCTCAAAACCTAAGCAATTCAAATGCTCATACACTCAATGCCTGTTTTGAGTGAACTTTGATTCCATCACTTCTTCCAGCAGTACATTCTAGGTACTCATCACTCCCTGCATGAAGAAAAGTCATAGAGAGAATTTGTGTGAGACCGGAACTAGAGCTGTTGAGTTAAGGGTGAAAGGTGCAATGTTTAAGTGGAACATGATGTGGAATGAGCTGCCAGTGGAGGTGGTGGATGCGGGTTCAATTGTAACATTTAAGTTTGGATAAGTACGTGGATGGAAGGAAATGGAGGGCAATGGGCCAGGTGCAGGGCAATGGGCCTAGGCAGAAAAAAAGTTCAGCACAGACTAGATGGGCTTAAGTGTCTGTTTCTGTGCTGTAGCGTTCTATAACTCTATGATTCATGTTCTTTTTTTTAATTTTTTGCCTCACATAAAATCTGTGTTCTCTAATTTTATGTACCTCTGATACGGGGGGGGGGGGGGGGGGGGGAAAGAGTATCCTTCTGTCTCCATATCTATATGGCTCATAATTTTATATACCTTAATTATGTCCCCGCTTAACCACCTCCACTTCAGGGAGTGCAATCCTAGCTTTCCAGTCTGAAACACTCCATCCCAGGATATGTGCTGTAGAGCACAAGAGACTGCAGATGTTGAAATCTGGAGTAAGAAAAAAATAAGATGCAGGAGAAAACTCAACAGGTCAGGAAACGAACAGTCAATGTTTCCAGTCAAGGCCCCTCAGTTCTTCACTCAGAGAGTGAAATGAGTATGGAATGAGCTGTCAGTCAATAGACAATAGGTGCAGAAGTAGACCATTCGGCCCCTCGAGCCTGCACCGCCATTTTGAGATCATGGCTGATCATCTACTATCAATACCCAGTTCCTGCCGTCCCCATATCCCTTGATTCCCCTATCCATAAGATACCTATCTAGCTCCTCCTTGAAAGCATCCAGAGAATTGGCCTCCACTGCCTTCCGAGGCAGTGCATTCCAGACCCCCACAACTCTCTGGGAGAAAAAGTTTTTCCTTAACTCTGTCCTAAATGACCTACCCCTTATTCTCAAACCATGCCCTCTGGTACTGGATTCTCCCAGCAACTGGAACATATTTCCTGCCTCTATCTTGTCCAATCCCTTAATAATCTTATATGTTGCAATCAGATCCCCTCTCAACCTCCTTAATTCCAGCGTGTACAAGCCCAGTCTCTCTAACCTCTCTGCGTAAGACAGTCCGGACATCCCAGGAATTAACCTCGTGAATCTACGCTGCACTTCCTCTACAGCCAGGATGTCCTTCCTTAACCCTGGAGACCAAAACTGGACACAATACTACAGGTGTGGTCTCACCAGGGCCCTGTACAAATGCAAGAGGATTTCCTTGCTCTTGTACTCAATTCCCTTTGTAATAAAGGCCAACATTCCATTAGCCCTCTTCACTGCCTGCTGCACTTGCTCATTCACCTTACATAACATAACATAAGAACATAAGAGATAGGAGCAGGAGTAGGCCAATCGGCCCCTCAAGCCTGCTCCACCATTCAACAAGATCATGGCTGATCCAATCTTAACTCTAGTTTTCACCGAATCCCACAAGGCAACAGTGCCAACCAACAGGGCACCATGCCGCCCATTTTATTTTATTATTCATCCCGCCCAAACCCATGTGATCACCCGGGGGGAAAAAAACCGAGTTGCCAATTGAGGAGAAAAAATCTGGAAAATTCCTCTCTGACCCATCCAGGCTATCGAAAACTGGTCCAGGAGATCACATGGCTGATCTAAACCTAGCCTCATGTCCACTTACCTGCTCGCTCACCGTATCCCCTAATGCCATTTTTATCCAGGAAAATGTCTATCTCCGTTTTGAATTTATTGAGTGTAGTAGCTTCCACAGCTCTCTGGGGCAGTAAATTCCACAGCCCCACTACCCTCTGAGTGAAGAAATTTCTCTGCATCTCAGTCCTGGAACGGCATCCCCTTATTTTAAGATTATGCCCCCTAGTCCTAGTTTCACCCATCATTGGGAACATTCTCCCCGCATCCACCCGATCAAGCCCCTTCACAATCTTATATGTTTCAATAAGATCGCCTCTCATTCTTCGGAACTCCAATGAGTAGAGTCCCAATCTACTCAACCTCTCATCATACATCAACCCACCCATCCCCGGAATTAACCTAGTGAACCTTCTCTGCACTGCCTCGAGAACCAGTATGTCCTTTCTTAAATATGGACACCAGAACTGCACGCAGTACTCCAGGTGTGGTCTCACCAATACCCAGTACAACTGCAGTAAGACCTCCCTGTTCTTATACTCCATCCCCCTAGCAATAAAAGCCAGTCACCTTCAGTGACTGATGAACAAATCTCTTTGTATTTCTCCCTTACCTAACATTACACCGTTCAGATAATAATCTGCCTTCCTGTTCTTACTCCCAAAGTGGATAACCTCACACTTATTCACATTAAACGTCATCTGCCAAGTATCTGCCCATTCACCCAGCCTATCCAAATCACCCTGAATTCTCCTAACATCCTCATCACGTCACACTGCCACCCAGCTTAGTATCATCAGCAAACTTGCTGATGTTATTCTCAATGCCTTCATCTAAATCATTGACGTAAATCGTAAACAGCTGTGGTCCCAATACCGAGCCCTGTGGCACCCCACTACTCACCACCTGCCAATCCGAGAAACACCCATTCACCGCTACCCTTTGCTTTCTATCTGCCAGTTTTCTATCCATGTCAATGTCTTCCCCCCAATGCCATGAGCTTTGATTTTACCCACCAATCTCCTATGTGGGACCTTATCAAATGCCTTCTGAAAATATCAAATGCCTTCGAAGTGGTGGATGCAGGCTTGACTGCAACACTTAAAAGAATTACACAGATGGGGGCTATGGTCCCAGTGCAGGCAATGGGACTAGACAAAACAAGAATTTGGCATAGATTAGATAGACTGAAGGGCCTATTTCTGTGTGCTAGTGCTCTCTCACCCTAAATTCCTACTCAATATGGCTATCTAAGCTTAAAAGCTATGCTGTCTGATTCTCAATTCCCCAATTCTGGGAAAAAAGACTATGCCCATTCACCCTGCTATTCATACGCTTCATTTTAAGATTTGTAAAATTCTGCCATATTCCCCCACTCACTGAAGTTCAGAGAATTAGCTGAAGTTAAAATCCATGGAAATGAAACCAAAATGACTACTGTGGTTCAGAAGTCAGCTGAGCTGTGTAAGTTGAATGTTGATAAGACATGTGTCAAAGTGGCAGAATGTGATTAGAGGTAGGCCAGAAAGATCTGTAATTGCTGGAGCTGTAAATAAGTTCATTAACCAACTGGTGATTGGATAAACAGCCAGATATCTAGGCCATTCAGCCCATCGAGTCTGCTCCACCATTCATAGAAACATAGACCATCATAGATGATTTATTATCCCTCTCATCCCAATTCTCCAGCCTTCTTTCTGTAACCTTTGACCAGTCAAGAACCTATCAACCTCCACTTTAAAAATAACCAATGACTTGGCCTCCACAGCTGACTGTGGCAAGGATTCACCACAGGTTCGGCTATACTCGGATTAAGTGTTCTGTGTTGGTTACTATACTCTTAGAAGGATATGGTTTCACCAGTGACTGCAGAGGAGGCTCATCAGGATTTTGCCTTCAGTCTGGGGAGAGACTGGATTGGCAGGGCTTGGTTTTTTTCACCCCTTAAGTGAAGTGAAGGAGGCTGAGGGATGACACAAAATAAAGAGAGGGCACAGATTTAAGGTTAAAGGCGATTTGAGAAAGTCGCAGAACATTAATAGATCAAATGGCAAACTAAACTTCAACATAAGACGATAAGAAATAGGAGCAGAATTAGGTCATTTAGCCCATCAAGTCTGCTCTGCCATTTCATCATGGCTGATCCATTTTCCCTTTCAAGCCAATCTGCTTTATGGATCATCCATGCTGACCCATAAAGGATAGAACAAATATTTTTAAATACTGATAGAGAAAAAACTACAGTGGCTATCCACAAAGACTTTGTGCCCAATTAAACATCATGAAAAGGTTGAGCAAGCTTGAGTTTTTCTCTTTTAAGGAAGATGAGAGGTAACTTGAGACTTGAGAGGTGGCAATAAGGGTCTGAAGCCAGCCCCTCCCCTGCCTCTGGCCCAGGCAGCCCGACCTTTGCAATCTGGCCCAGTGCTTAAATTGGCCAAACCTAAGGTCGCTCCTCACTCTCAGACCTGGGCCCTGCTGGCTATCAAACTGGAAGGGCCCAGGTCCGTTGGTGAGGGATCTGCAAGATCTTTAAATTTTCAGAACTCACTGGTAAAACCTAAGTATGTTAAGTATTAATAAGCATAATATTCAACATTGCAGAAAATCTGTTAGACTGGTACCAAAGTCCAATGAGTGACAGATTACTGTTATATTCCAATGGGTATTTAATGGAGAAATAGTTATCCACTTTGGTACAAAGAATGAGATTGAACAATGACCAAGCACATAACACTGGTGTAACACCGCTCCAGTAGCACAGATTTAAACCTCAAGAGCTGGCTGAGCGAAATTTCTTGCAACCACTGGTCTTTCTCCATATGTTCCCATTTCCTCCTACATCCCAAAGATGTGCTGGCCATTATAAATTACTCCTTTTTGGTTGGGGTCGACCATAGATGTTGCATCTTAGCTGTCTACGTATACACAAGCTAATATGCAAGCCAGGGCAGTACGATATGAAGAGCAAGCGGTTTCCCATGTAGTAAGCTCCCCCTCTCCATGCAGCTGATGAATCCAAAGAAACAGCAGAGACTGATACAGTTTGGAACTAGTGGCATCACAGGAATGGCCAGTACTATGTTATACACAACATAAGACTGCCATAGGGACTCCAGTTCTAGATTTTTCCTCAAGATTTATTCCCAAAACCTTCCCCATGAGTGGATATAGCCACAAGACAGCAGAGGTTCAAAAACAGTTTTTCTTCTGCTGAATGAGCTACCAACCACAACTGACAAGCCTTATCTGCCCAGAGTAACTGGTTTTAAGGCACCAGTAACCTGCCTTTGCCCCTTCTCTGGTCAGTAGAAACAGTTCCGCCAGGCTTAGTAGCTAAGCTGCACATGAAGGCCAAAGGTTGGCCTTGGTTGTCAGAGGCTATTTTGAGACACATGACGTTGGGATATTTAATAGGTCATGGGAGCATATCACCACTACGCCCCACCCCCACTGACTCTGACAACCTTAAAGAACCCCTAGGGTCGGTTGGTTTTAGGAGAACTAGGAGGAGACTAATGCAGAAACTCCAAGAGTCAGTTTCAACTTGATAGAATGAATGGCCTCCCCTCATAGAAAACTTGAGAATGGGAATATAGAAACAAAGAAACCCTACAGCACAATAGAGGCCCTTCGGCCGAACATGTCCTTACCTGAGAAATTACCCAGGGTTACTCACAGCCCTCCATTTTTCTATTTTTCTCTGTTTTTCTGAAGAGCCAACCACCTCTTACCCATCTCCATCCATCTCTTCAGTTTGGTTCCCATCCCCCTGCAGCCCTAGTTTAAACTCTCCCCAATATCCCACCAGGATATTGGTCCCCCTGGGATTCAAGTGCAACCCATCCTTTTTGTACAGGTCACTCCTACCCCAAAAGAGGTCCCAATGATCCAGAAATCTGAATCCCTGCCCCTGCTCCAATCTCTCAGCCACACATTTATCCTCCACCTCACCCTATTCCTATACTCACTGTCACGTGGCACAGGCAGTAATCCTGAGATAACTAGCTTGGTGGTCCTACTTCTCAACTTCCTTCCTAATTCCCTATACCACAACCTCTGGCTGTCCTCCTTCCCACTTCAGAATATCGTAGCCACAATCAGAAACATCCCAGACCCTGGCACCTGGGAGGCAAATTACCATCTGTGCTTCTTTCCTGCATCCACAGAATTGCCTGTCTGACCCCCTAACTATAGAGTCTCCTATCACTACTGCCTTCCCCTTCCTTTCCCTACCCTTCTGAGCCACAGGGCCAGATGTGCCAGAGGCATGGCCACTGTTGCTTCCTCCAGGTAGGCCATTCCGCCCCCAAGAGTACTCAAGCAGGAGTACTTATTGTCAAGGGGTACAGCCACAGGGGTACTCTCTAGCCTCTGACTCCTGCCCTTCCCTCTCCTGACTGTTACCCACTTATCTGTCTCCCAAGGCCCCGGAGTGACTACATGCCTATAGCTCCTCTCTATAACATCCTCACTCTCCCTGACCAGACAAAGGTCATCAAGCTACATCTTCAGTTCCCTGACACGGTCCCTGAGGAGCTGCAGTGTTTATAATATAGCAAGATAATATAGCATAATCTTGCTGCCGTACCAGAGGAAATGGGTGTTTTCACACAGGAAATATATAGAAAGCATCCTATCCAGATACATTGTGGCTAGGTATGGCAACTGATTTATATGTGACTGCAAGAAACTGCAGAGATGTGACACAGCTTGTACATCATGGAAACTAGCCTCCCCTCCATGAAAGACATTCTGTCTTCCCCACCCCCTCAATCGGGTACAAAAATCTGAAAGCATACACCACCAAACTCAAAGACAGCTTCTATCTATCTGATAAAAGACAGCTGAATGGGCTGCTAGCACAATAAGATAGACTCATGACCTCAGAGTCTAATTTCACTCACACCCGCTCTGAACTGTCTCCAGAACCTATGGATCTGGGGTCTACAATTTCAAGGATTCGACAATTCATGTTCTCAGTAGTATTTATTTATTATTTCTTTGTATTTGCACAGATTGTCTTCTTTTGCACATTGGTTGTTTATGTGTAGTTTTTCATTAGCTCTATTGTATTTCTTTGTTCTACTGTGCATGCCTGTAACAAAATGAATCTTGGGATAGTACATGGTGACATATACATACTCTGATAATAAATTTACTTTGAACGTTGAGCCTTCTTGTCTGTCTGCACTCTGCTGCTGTAACATAGTATTTTGCATTCCATTGCTTTACCTTGCACTAACTCAATGTGGTGGTGTAATGAATTGAAATTCAACATTACGTCTAAAAACTTGGAAGACATTGCAGACGCACCTGGAGGAATTCTCACCAAGAGGGAACTGTGCTACATGAGAGCGACCTCACTGTGCTGCAGAGAATAGGTGGCAGCTGTGAAAGGAAAGAATAAGCATCCAAAAAAACCCAGCCACTAACCAAAGTCCATAAGACACAGGAGCAGAACTAGGCCATTCAGCCCATCGAGTCTGCTCCACCATTCCATCATGGCTGATCCCAGATCCCATTCAACCCCATACACCTGCCTTCTCACCATATCCTTCAATGCCCTGACCAATCAGGAAACTATCAATTTCAACTTTAAATATACCCACAGACTTGGCCTCCACCACAGTCTGTGGCAGAACATTCCACAGATTCACTACCCTCTGGCAAAAAAAAATCCTCACCTTTATTCTAAAAGATTGCCCCTCAGTTTTGAGGCTGTTCCCTCTAGTTCCGGATACTCCCACCGGAGAAAATATTCTCTACACATCTATTCTATCTTGTCCTTTCAACATTTGGTATGTTTCAATGAGAACCCCCTCCCCCCCGCATTTTGCAAATTCCAATATGTACAGGCCCAAAGCTGCCAAACGTTCTTCATATGTTAACCCCTTCATTCCTGGAATCACTCACATGAACCTCCTTTAGAAGTTCTCCAATGATAAATCCTTTCTGAGATACAGGACACAAAATTGTTGACAATACTCCAAGTACTGTCTGACTAGTGTCTTATAAAGGCTCAGCATTATCTCCTTGCATTTATCTCCTATAAATGCCAACACTGCATTTACCATCTTTACCACAGACTCAACCTGTAAATTAACCTTCTGGCAATCTTGCACGAAGACTCCTAAGTCCCTTTCCACTTCTGATGCTTGAATTTTCTCCTCAGTTAGATAATAGTCTGCACTAGTGTTCCTTTTAACAAAATGCATTATCATATATTTCCTAACACTGCATTTCATATGCCAATTGTTGCCCATTCATCCAATTTGTACAAGTCTTCTACAATCACATTGCTTCCTCAGCACTATCTACCCCTCCATTTATCTCTGTAACATCCACAAACTGCCACAAAACCATCAATTCCATTATCTACGTCATTGACAAACAATGTGAAAAGTAGCAGCCCCAATACTGAACCCTGAGAAACACCACTAGTCATTGGCAACTAACCAGAAAGGGCCCCTTTTATTCCTACTCACTGCCGCCTGCCAGTCAGCCATTTGGTTATCAATGCCAGTGTCTTTACTGTAACACCATAGGATTTTATCTTGTTAAGCAGCCTCATGTGTGGCACCTTAGCAAATGCCTTCTGAAAATCCAAGGAAATGACTTCCACTGCCTCTCCTTTGTCAACCCTGCTTGTTACTTCTGTGAAGAACTATTAACAGATTTGCAGGGCAGGATTTCCCTGGACAGAAACTATGTTGACTTTGGCTTTTTTTTATTAGTCCCCAAGTACCCCGGAACCTTGTCCTTAATAATAGACTCCTGTGGTAATGTAAAGTATTCAGTTAAAGGGTTACTTTGTGGGTCACTGTTCTTGAATATACTACTAACGCAATGTCTTATTTGTAAAAAGTTCCAAAAACTCCCTTTATCTACAAAATTATATTTCCTCTGAAATCCACATGACATAAAAATTCAATTCTCATAGAGATCATCTACTGTATTTACACCTTTAATTTTCCATTCTTTCCAGTACACCATTCTTTACCCAATGCATATCTCAGGATTATTCCAGAGCGAGGAGTATAACTGGTTTAAATGTGACATTCTACAAGCTTTATGAATTGTACTCCACACACTCCTTGAGTGAAATAGTACAGGATTTAGATTAGTCTTGTTTTCCACATGATGTGAGAGGATGTTAAGGGGAGAATGTGATGCAGCCAGGCTCTGTTCTATAATTACCCAATCTAAATCAACATCAGCCTTGTCCCAATGTTTAGCTAATTTGGTTATTTCAAAGGATAATTTATATGCCTTGACGTCTGGTAGACTGAGCCCACCCGTGTCCCTAGACATACACATTTTACTCATTTTAATTCTGGGTTTCTTCTTATCCCATAGAAAATCACTGATAATTTTGTTGTATTGCTTGTAGATCAAATCTGAAATATTTAAAGGAAGCATCATAGAAAGATAGTTAAACTGAGGTGCTATAACCATTTTAACTACATTGACTTTACCCCAAAGTGACAGTCTCAGTGCCCCACCACTTATCCAGATTATTTCTTATCCTACTCAATAAAGGATCATAATTTAATTATTTCATCCAAATTCTGATCAGTGTTTTATAAAATGTTCAAGCACTCTGTGGGTGAATCGTGTAACAATCTCAAAGCAGTATGGCAGAAGGATCTTAGAAGCAATATTGAAGATAATGAGTGGTCAAATATTTTATCAAATGTGGGTAGACATATTAGGGAAGCAAGAGGGAAATTTATTCAGTATGAGATAGTCACATATTATTAGACACCAACTAGACTCTACAAAATGGGGATTGTTGATAATTTATGCTGGAAATGTAAAAATGAGGGCACATATTTTCACATGATTTGGGAGTGTTCTATGGTTCGTCCATTTTGGTGTAAAGTTCTTGATTTGTTGGGGAATTGGTCGGGTTCCACACTGCCCTTGTGCCCATGGCTTTGTCCCTTGGGTGACAGGACAATGATACCTAATGTAAACAATGACAAATTTACTATTTTAAAGGTGGGTCTCATTACAGCTGCAAGAATTATATTGCAAAACTGGAAAAAACCCAGATGTCCCACAGAGAAGGAATGGACTGAGGAAATGATTAAGATTTGACAGACAGACAGACGTACTTTATTGATCCCGAGGGAAATTGGGTTTCGTTACAGCCGCACCAACCAAGAATAGTGAAGAAATATAGCAATTAAAACCATAAATAATTAAATAAAAATAAGTTAATCATGCCAAATGGAAATAAGTCCAGGACCAGTCTATTGGCTCAGGGTGTCGGACACTCCGAGGGAGGAGTTGTAAACTTTGATGGCCACAGGTAGGAATGACTTCCTATGACGGTCAGTGTTACATCTCAGTGGAATGAGTCTCTAGCTGAATGTACTCCTTTGCCTAACCAGTACATTATGGAGTGGATGGGAGTCATTGTCCAAGATGGCATACAACTTGGACAGCAACCTCCTTTCAGACACCACCGTCAGAGAGTCCAGTTCCACACCCACAACATCACTGGCCTTACGAATGAGTTTGTTGATTCTGTTGGTGTCTGCTACCCCCAGCCTGTTGCCCCAGCACACAACAGCAAACATGATAGTACTGGCCACCACAGCCTTGTAGAACATCCTCAGCATCGTCTGGCAGATGTTAAAGGACCTCAGTCTCCTCAGGAAATAGAGACAGCTCTGACCCTTCTTGTAGACAGCCTCAGTGTTCTTTGACCAGTCGAGTTTATTGTCCATTCGTATCCCCAGGTATTTATAATCCTCCACTATGTCCACACTGACCCCTTGGTTGGAAGCAGGGGTCACCGGTGCCTTAGCCCTCCTCAGGTCCACCACCAGCTCTTTTTCACATTCAGCTGCAGATGATTCTGCTCGCACCATGTGACAAAGTTTCCCACTGTAGCCCTGTACACAGCCTCATCTCCCTTGCTGATGCATCCAACTACGGCAGAGTCATCAGAAAACTTCTCAAGATGGGAAGACTCTGTGTTGTAGTTGAAGTCCAAGGTGTAGATGGTGAACATTGTGTTGGGAAGAATTAACAGTGAGGGAAAAGTGCAAGACGGGTATTTCTGTTTCTAAGTCTTATTTGTTTTCCTGTCATGCGATGGCTGTGTAAATATGCTGTACTGTATCTGCTCTATGATATGCTGGGTTGCTTTGTAAAATAAGAATAAATAATAATAAAAATTTGAATTTAAAAAAATGGACTCCAACACTTTTGCCAACCACTGAGGTTAGGCTAATTGGCCTATAATTTCCTTTCTTTTGCCTTCCTCCCTCCTTAAAAAGTGAAGTGACATTTGCAATCTTCCAGTCCTCCAGGACCATCCCAGAATCAAGTGATTCTTGAAAGATGATGACCAATGCACCCGTTACCTTTTCAGCAACCACGCTCAGGACTCTTGGGTGTAGTCTATCTGGTCCATGTGACCTTCACACCTTTGAGTTTGCCTAGCACTTTTTCCTCTTGTGTTAGCAATGGCACCCACTCCTGCTCCCCGACACTCACAGACTTCCGGCAAGATGCTCGTGTCTTCCACAGTGAAGACAGATGCAAAGTATTCATTAAGTTCATCTGCCATTTCTTTGTCCCCCATTACTACCTCAGCAGCATAGTTTCCAGCTGTCCAATATCAACTCTCATTTCTCTTTTACTCTTTATATACAGGTGTTCCCCCCCTCCCCCACTTTACAAATGTTCGCTTTACTCCACTTCGCTTTTACAAAAGACCTACATTACTTTACTTCACTTTTTACAAAAGACCTACATTACTTGCTTTCGCATTACAAAGATGATTTTTGTTTTTACGAAAATTTTTGCCATATAAATTAATGGTTCTTCACTTTACGCCATTTCAGCTTAAGGAAGGTTTCATAGGAACGCTCAACCTTTGTAATGGGGGTGACACCGGTAACTGAAAAAAAACTTTTGGTATCCTGCTTCATATTACTGGCTAGTTTGTCCTCATATTTCATTTTTGCCCTTCTTATAGCTTTTTAAGTTGCCTTTTGTTGGATTTTAAAAACTGCCCCATTATCCAACTTCCCACTCACTTTTGTTACCTTATACGCCCTTCATTGGCTTTTATGCAGTCCTTAACTTCGTCAGCTATGGTTGCCTACAACTGCCATTTCAGAACTTCTTCCTCTGTGGGACATATCTATTCTGCACCTTGTGAACTGTTTCCCAAAACGTCATCTGTACTTCTTCCTACAGATGCTGCCTGGTCTGCTGCATTCCACCAGCATTTTGTGTGAGAAGCCAAGTACAACTGGCTTGGAAGGCAAAAGGAAGGTTGTCTTTTATTACAGGTCTATTTGAGTACCACAGCAGGTAAGCCTTCCAGAAACTGGAATACTGAGTATAACGTTGGTATCCTTGTTAGACACATAGAAAACCTACATCACAATACAGGCACTTCGGCCCACAAAGTTGTGCCGAACATGTCCCTACCTTAGAAATTGCTAGGCTTCCCCATAGTCGTCTATTTTTCTAAGCTCCATGTACCTATCCAAAAGTCTCTTAAAAGACCCTGTTGCCGGCAGCCCATTCCACACACTCACCACTCTGAGTAAAAAAAACTTAGCCCGGACATAATCTCTGTACCTACTCCCCAGCACCTTTAACCTGTGCCCTCTTGTGGCAACCATTTCAGCCCTGGGAAAAAGCCTTTGACTATCCACACGTTCAATGCCTCTCATCATCTTATACACCTCTATCAGGTCATCTCTCATCCTCCGTCGTTCCAAGGAGAAAAGGCCAAGTTCACTCAACCTATCCTCATAAGACATGCTCCCCAATCCAGGCAACATCCTTATAAATTTCCTCTGCACCCTTTCTATGGCTTCCACATCCTTCCTGAGGTGAGGCAACCAGAACTGAGCACAGTACTCAAAGTGGGGTCTGACCAGGGTCCTAAATAGCTGCAACATTACCTCTTGGCTCCTAAATTTAATTCCACGATTAATGGAGATCAATACACTGTATGCATTCTTAACCACAGAGTCAACCAGCACAGCTACTTTGAGCGTTCTAAGGACTCGGACCCCAAGATCCCTCTGATCCTCTGCACTGCCAAGAGTCTTACCATTAATACTATATTCTGCCATCATATTTTACCTACCAAAATGAACCACTTCACACTTATCTGGGTTGAACTCCATCTGCCACTTCTCAGCCCAGTTTTGCATCTTATCAATCTCCCGCTGCAACCTCTGACAGCCCTCCACACTATCCATAACACCTCCAAACTCTGTGTCATCAGCAAAACTTACTAACCCATCCTTCCACTTCCTCATCCACGTCATTTATAAAAATCACTAAGAGCAGGGGTCCCAGAACAGATCCCTGAGGCACACCACTGGTCACCGGCCTGAATGCAGAATATGACCCATCTACAACCACTCTTTGCCTTCTGTGGGCAAGCCAGTTCTGGATCCACAAAGAAATGTCCTCTTGGATCCCATGTCTCCTTACTTTCTCAATAAGCCTTGCATGGGGTACCTTTATCAAATGCCTTGCTGAAATCTATATATACTACATCTACTGCTCTTCATTCATCAATGTGTTTAGTCACATCCTCAAAGAATTCAATCAGGCTTGTAAGGTACGACCTGCCCTTGACAAAGCCACTCTGACTACAGGCAGTCCCTGGGTTATGAACAAGATCCATTCCTAAGTCTGTCTTTAAGTCGGATTTGTACGCAAGTCAGAACAAATACATCCGGTCTTATTTAGCGTCAGTTACCGTAGATTCCGTAATACAGAGCGCACCTGATTAAAAGCCGCAGGCTCTAATTTTAGAAAGAAAATCAATTTTGTACTTGTACAAGCCGCACCGGATTTTAAGCCACAGGTGTCCCACGTTGTAATATGAGATATTTACACAGAAAGATATTACACGTGAGGATTTTTTAACTTTTAATTAAATCCGTATGGTAACATAAACAAATACATATTGCAAATGCTTTTTTTCGAACCGTGCCTGTAACACAGCTACTTTTAAATATACATACGTATCGGTAACACACAAATTACGTTGTGTATACTTTTTTACTGTACAGTGCACGAACAACATTCCAATATCTCCTAACGACGTAAAAAAATATATATACTGCAGCCTACCAGGAAAAGTTATTGATCGCCTTTAACTTAAAAGCAGCGTTCTCGCGCGGGTCTAATGCGCTCCCCCCCCCCACCTTTCCGTTTATCGCAAACCGGTATTTCCCACAAGACGCGGCGAAACCGGATGTGACGTCATCGCATCCCGGGATGTAGTACAGAAAACAAATATACCGTAGATTTCGCACTACAGAGCGCACCTGATTAAAAGCCGCTGGCTCTAATTTTAGAAAGAAAATCAATTTTGTATTTGTACAAGCCGCACCGGATTTTAGGCCGCACCGGATTTTCAGCCGCAGGTGTCCCACGTTGTAATATGAGATATTTACACAGAAAGATATTACACGTGAGGATTTTTTAACTTTTAATTAAATCCGTATGGTAACATAAACAAATACATATTGCAAATGCTTTTTTTCGAACCGTGCCTGTAACGCGGCTACTTTTAAATATACATACGTATCGGTAACACAAATTACGTTGCGTATACTTTTTTACTGAACAACATTCCAATATCTCCTAACGACTGGTAAAAAATATATATATACTGCAGCCTACCAGGAAAAGTTATTGATCGCCTTTAACTTAAAAGCAGCGTTCGCTCGCCCCCACCTTCCCGTTTATCGCAAACCGGTATTTCCCACAAGACGCGGCGAAACCGGGTGTGACGTCATAGCATCCCGCGATGTAGTACAGAAAACAAATATAGTTAAAACACTTTTAACTTTAACTAGAAATTACTAACAAATGAATTACTAAGCGAAAATATTATAAACTAAATAACTGCCATAAAGGCAGCACAATGCTTTTCTTCGAGTGTTTTCCATGTTGATGAGGGTGAGTACAAATGACTGATTTACAATAATTTAATTGTGAAAGTGCGCTTGATTTATCATACAATTTCATTGGACCTCTGTGAACTACTCATCAATTTTATTGGTCTACTGTTACGAGGCAAAATGTTTTTGGCGGCATGAAAAAAAAACATGCATTAGCCGCACCGTAGTAAAAGCCGCAGTGTTCAAAGCTGTTCAAAGCGTGGGAAAAAAGTAGCGGCTTATAATCCGGCATCTACGGTAGTTAAACGTTTGTCTTAGTATTTAGTATACATTTTACCTTTCTATGCATATAAAACACTGAAGAAACACTTCCAAATACACTAAAATATCTTAAACGTAATACAGTACATAATAATAATAGAGTAATAATAAAAGTCATCATCATCAATAAGGGTAACTACATACAGTTCCATCGATGTCTTGCATACTGGAAGGGGCATTCGTGAGGTAACATTACGATGGACCTGGTGCTGGAGAGTCAGGGTTTGATTCTGCTGCTGGGGAGGGGGGGCTTACAGAGCTTTGCTTTTTCTTGTCATAAATTGCCTTGTAGCAGCAGAGGTCCTCAGTAACTGCACAGTCTTTGGTGAACCTCTCTGCATTAGAATCTTGCTCCTCTAACTTTGCCATCCCTGCTTCAATGAGACAAACTGCTTCAGCTAACTCTTTCGCCTAGTCTTCTCCTTCCCCAAATGCTTTCATCTGCTGCTCTAGTTCCATAAGGTCTTCATTGGTCTGTTCATCAGCATGGGAGTTGTGTAACTCTATGACATCATTTTCACTGATGTCTAACTGCAGTTCATTACCAACATCAACCACAGCTTGCCTGGCTTCAGCGATGTCGTCAGCTGTAAACCCCTGAAAAGCATGCGCGAATTGGGGGCACAATTTAAGCCAAATGCAAAGTTACACAATCACCACAGTGTTAACAGCAACGTGATCCGACTTTAAATGGTGGATGGCATTCTCCTTCCTTGAGCTGACGAACTTCTGAAGCCGTGCAATGTTTTCATGAGTGTCACAAAGTAGTGCGTGTGTTCGTTATTACGAACCATTGTATTTAGCTCAAATTTTCAATATAATAGGCTTTATGGCAGTCCGTTCTTAAGTATGAGTTGTCTGTAAGTCGGATATTCGTAACCCGGGAACTACCTGTATTCCTAATCATATTGTACCTCTCCAAATGTTCGTAAATCCTGCCTCTCAGGATCTTCTCCATCATCTTACCAAACACTGAAGTAAGACTCACTGGTCTATAATTTCCGTGGCTATTTCTACTCCCTTTCTTGAATAAAGGAACAACATCCGCAACCATCCAATCCTCCAGAACCTCTGTGCACTGATGATGCAAACATCATCGCCAGAGGCTCAGCAATCTCCTCCCTCACCTCCCACAGTAGCCTGGGGTACATCTCATCCAGTCCCAGCCACTTATCCAACTTGATACTTTCCAAAAGCTCCAGCACATCCTCTTTCTTAATATCTACATGTTCAAGCTTTTCAGTCTGCTGCAAGTCAGCACTACAATCAGAGAGATTTAAATTTGTTAGAGGGATAAACTTTCTTTGGGGACTGATTTCACTTGGTTGATTTCTGGGAAGAGCTTGTCTAATGAAAAATGATAAGAGTATGTTAGGTCAATAATACCCCGAGTCAGAACAGTGAAATAGAAAAATTCTGAAGGAACTTTTCCTTACCATTCATTTTTCAGTATGCAGATGTTGCTAACAAAGTCAGCAAGCTTTTATTGCCCAGCCTTAGCTGCTCTTGAGAAAGGGGGAAGCAAGTTTCTTTAAAGAAAGGAAGGAACTGCCACAATGCTGCTTCAATGAGGATTTTTAAAGCTTGGACTAAACCAGTGAATGACTTAAGTTAGGATTTTGCAAAACTCTTTTTCCTGGAAAGAAGAAAGCTGCAGGTACTTTCAAAGCAACTGCAGTTCATCTGCAGCCACAAAGATCATCTTTATTTGTCATATGTACATCAAAACATATAGCAAAATGTGCCACTTGTGTCAACAACCAACGAAGTCCAAGAATTGTGCTGGGGTCAGTCCACAGGTGTCGCCACATTTCCAGAACCAACACAGCATGCCGCCAACTCAGTAATCCCATCTTTGGAATGTAGGAGGAAACCAGAGCACCCAGCAGAAAGCCATGCAGTCACGAGGAGAACATGCTTGCTCCTTACATACAGTGGTGAGAATTGAACCCACAACACTAGAGCTAATCACTATACTACCATGCTGCCCTCACAACGGTAAAGGGCATGAATAGTCAAGATTAAGACTGATAGCCAATTCAGTGGTCTTTTTGGTCCTGTATTGTGTTGAACTTCTTGCATTGTTGGAGCTCAAAGGTGGAAAGGTCAGGATATGTGATGGTAAATGTCAAAGGTTGGTGGTTAAACTCTCTTTTCTTGGAAGTGGTAATTGTCCAACACATTTGTGAAACAAGTACAACTTGTTACTTACAGTCCATTTTTGAATATTATCTCATCACCTGATGGGTTAACAGAGATGTTAACCATGGTTCTCTCTCCACAGATGCTGCCTGACCCATTGAGTAATTCCAAAATTGGCTACTTCAGCCATCTCTACTTTTTGCCTCTCTGCTTAAATCAGAAAAAATAACTCACAGTAGTAAACGCTACATTTAAAAATATTGTAAATGTATTGAATTTGGTAGACATTCATATGCATACATAAATCTTTTCAAAATACAAGCCACACGATGAATGCTTTACAATTCAATGACCTTGGACAATGTCATTTCTTTCCCAATGATTTGCTGCATTTCATCATACTTCAAATTAAACTCCAATTTTAGATTAAGCAAATTATAAACCAAATTCACAAATTGTGTAACAATTTAGCCCAACCAATTTTAAATTTCCTCACAGAGGAAGACAAAAAAAACTTTTACTGGAGTACCTGACCATTTCCTTACATTGAATCATAGAAAACTTAGAGCACAATGCTGTGCCGAACATGTACTTACTTTAGAAATTACCTAGGGTTACCCATAGCCCTCTATTTTTCTAGACTCCATGTACCTATACAAGAGGTCTCTTAAAAGACCCTACTGTATCCACCTCCACCAACGTCGCTGGCAGCCCAAGCACTCACCACTCTCTGAGTAAAAAACTTACCCCTGACATCTCCTCTGTACCTACTTCCAAGCACCTTAAAACTGTGTCCTCTCGTGCTAGCCATTTCAGTCCTGGGAAAAAGCCTCTGACTATCCACATGACCAATGCTTCTCATCATCTTATACACCTCTATCAAGTCACCTCTCAGCCTCCTTTGCTCCAAGGAGAAAAGGCCAAGTTCACTCAATCTGTTTTCATAAGGCACGCTCCCCAATCCAGGCAACATCCTTGTAAATCTCCTCGGCACCCTTTCTATGGTTTCCACATCCTTCCTATAGTGAGGTGACCAGAACTGAGCACAGTACTCCAAGTGGGGTCTGACCAGGGTCCTATATAGCTGTAACATTACCTCTTGGCTCTTAAACTCAAACCCATGATTAATTAAGGCCAAAACACCATTGCGCCTTCTTAACCACACAGTCAACCTGCACAACAGCTTTGTGAGTGCATTTTTCTCACTTATATCTGGTACCCCACACCACTTCCTTACTATTAGCCTTTATTGGGATATTAACAAAAGCGAATTGCATTGTAAATAATTCAAACTGTGGGCTTCAATATAACTGTTTTCTGGATGTGATAAAATAGGGAGACACAGATTGCATGATCTATTCAAACTCCACCTCAATGTTTAAAGCTCTTGACTTGAGACCTCTGAATGGTTTCTCCATGTCCTGTGGGGCATGCCTTATTCTGATTGTCAAAAGTCGCTTCTGTTATGATTGGTTAGTTTACAAACTGCAGCTGCTTTTCCCATTGGATAACTGCCTAGTGCCCAGTTTCAAATATCCTGAGTATATCCAATAGCACATGGAAGGGGCATGCTCTCTTCTTCCTTTGTTTTAGGCAATAATGCACATTGTGATTGGGAAGGTATGCTCTGTGCGCACATTTAACCAAGTATGTTTGTTGAATATTCAGCTTTGTATTGACTGTAACTTGGGGAACATGAATGTTTGGTTAAATTTTTACTTTTTGTAAATAAATGATTTAATATACCCATTTGAAATCCATGCACTTCCTGTCTCACTTGCCAGACCCATGAACCTCATTCAAAATTACACTCCTTTGCTGTAGCCTCTAGTGATTTTATTTTAATTTTATTTAGGAAGGCCCACAGTAACAGGGCCTTCCAGCACAATGAACCCACGTCACCCAATTACACTAATATGACCAAAAAACCCACTAGCATGTACAAACGTATATACATATTTGGAATGTGGGAGAAAAGCAGAGCATCCGGAGAAAACCCACAACCACAGGAAGAACTTACAAACAGCATCAGAATTGAACTTGGGTCACTGGTGCTGTAAAAGCGTATGTTACTACGCTGCACCTTTGTGATACGTTGTCAGATATGGTCAGACCAGTTGAAGAATTGTGCTCCTGACCAACTCTGCAAAAATTATTCATTATTGCACTATCACCCTAAAATACAAGAGATTAACTCCTTAACTTCTTTTCTCAACAGATATCTGGAACCTCCTGCCTCATCATCCCTCACCTTCAACAGTTCTGATGCTCAACTCCTTCCTCAGACCAAAAAGATCTAAATCCCCCCTCACTAATCCTTAAATTCACACTCTCCTGGTTTCACTCCTATCTCCCTCTTTTCTTTACAACCTCAGCCTGTACCACGAGCCACACCAATTCATTCGAATTGTATTCCCAGCCTACTGTGAACCATTCAGTCACCCATTCTGGGGCTCACAGTAGACAGAATGGCTCTCTGGATCTCAGGAACACATAAGCCTTTCCACCATGACAAGGTGACAATCTTGGGAGAAGTGGACCCCACAACATTGTAAATGCTCCCCATTTCTCCTACCCTCTAGCTCTTGTCTCTTTCTTCAAATCCATTCTAATCAAGTTTCCAAAGTGGTAAAACAACATCTTCTGAATGTTATAAGTAGCATCCTTTGACAATGATGAACCCTCCATCCTCTTCCTCCAACTGCCTACTGCTGACATAATGCCTCCTCTCTATCTTTCAGCTAAGCAATTCTGTTTTCTCCTGGTTCCAATTCTTATCCTTCCACAGGCAGAAAGCCACCTATAAGAAAGAAGTGTCCATTATCAAGGAAACCACCCTGTCCCCCATCCAGGCCATGCTCTCTCCTTGCAACTGCCATCAGACAGGAGGTACAGAAGCCTTTGGTCCCATACCACCAGGTTCAGGAACTCTCACCTCAACATTAAACTGATTCCACAACCTACAGACTCACTTTCAAGGACTTTCCAACTCATGTTCTCAGTATTATTTTTTGTTCATACAATATGTCTTCTTTTGTACATTGGTTGTTTGTCAATCTTTATGTATAGTTTTTCACAAATTCTCTTGTAAATCTTTATTTTCCTGTAAAATCCTACAGGAAAGTACATCTCAAGGCAGTATATGGTACATTAATACTAAATTTACTTTGACAGTGGCTTCAATTCCTGCACAGTAACACTGAAGATTCCCCTCCCTCTTTCAAGGTGTACTGTACTGGTGTTCAAAACCTCTTCTATTCAGATCCCAACTCAGACTGGGACATCTGCATACATCACCGCTGTACTCCCAGTTTAGCAACACATTTTATAACTTATATCCCCAATAATCCTTGCCTCTCCCTGCCTCTGTATCATTCCCCAGCCCTGCAATCCAATCAAATCTCCACAGATCAGATTTTAATCCCTCTAACAAAAATATATGTGTCTTCACCCATCTGGAATCCGAGCCTTCTTACTCTATTGTCCTTCTTACTCTATTACTCCATTCTCCTGTTTTATGACATTCCTTCAAACCCACCTCTTTAATTGAATTGAATTGACTTTGTAACTTACATCATTCACATGCATTAGGAGTAAAAATCTTCACGTTGCGTCTCCATCTAAATGTGCAATTTATAGTCATTTGTAATAAATAGTATGTACAACAGGACAGTCAATATAACATAGTAATACAATTGTATCAGTGTGAATTAATCAGTCCCGGAGCCTGTTGGTCCTTGCTTTTATGCTGCGGTACCGTTTCCTAGATGGTAGCAGCTGGAACAGTTTGTCATTGGGGTGACTCGGATCCCCAATGATCCTTCGGGTCCTTTTTATACACCTATCTCTGTACAGATGTGCTGGGCTGTCCGTACCACTCTCTGCAGAGTACTGCGATTGAGGGAAGAACTGCTCTCATACCAGTCAGGATGCTCTCAATTGTGTCCCTGTAGAAAGTTCTTAGGATTTGGGAGTCCATACCAAAATTTCTTCAAGCACCTGAGGTGAAAGAGGTGTTGTGCTTTTTTCAACACACAGCTGGTATATGCAGACCACATAAAATCTTCAGTGATGTGTATGCCGAGGAACTTAAAGCTGTTCACCCTCTCAACCCCAGATCCATTGATGTCAATAGGGATTAGCCCATCTCCATTCCAATTGTAGCCCACAAACAGCTCCTTTGTTTCTGCGACATTGAGGGAGAGGTTGTTTTCTTGACACCACTGTGTCAGGGTGATGACTTCTTCTCTGTAGAGTGGAGATGCAGCAACAACCTGGCACTTAGTGTCAGTAAGACAAAAGAGCTGATTGTGGACTTCAAGAAGGGTAAGACGAAGGAACACATACCAATCCTCATAGAGGGATCAGAAGTGGAGAGAGTGAGCAGTTTCAAGTTCCTGGGTGTCAAGATCTCTGAGGATCTAATCTGGTCCCAAAATATCGATGTAGTTATAAAGAAGGCAAGACACCAGCTATACTTCATTAGGAGTTTGAAGAGATTTAGCATGTCAATAAATACACTCAAAAATTTCTATAGTAACACCATGCAGAGCATTCTGCATCACTGTCTGGTATGGAGGGGCTACTGCACAGTACCGAAAGAAGCTGCAGAGGGTTGTAAATCTAGTCAGCTCCATCTTTGGGTACTAGCCTACAAAGTACCCAGGACATCTTCAAGGAGCAGTGCCTCAGAAAAGCAGCGTCCATTATTAAGGACCTCCACCACCCATAGCATGCCCTTTTCTCACTGTTATCAGCAGGTAGGAGGTACAGTGATTCAGGAACAGCTTCTTCCCCTCTGCCATCCGATTCCTAAATGGACATTGAATCCGTGGACACTACCTCACTTGTTTAAAATATATAATATTTGTTTTTGCACTTTTTAAAATCTATTCGCTGTACATATACTGTAATTGATTTACTTGATATGTATTGCATTGGACAGCTGTTGCTAAGTTAACAAATTTCATGTCACATGCCAGTGATAATAAACCTGATTCTAATTCTGTAGGTTGCCTCATGATTATTTGTGATTTGGGCCCCTCATCTTAGAAGAGATGTGCTGGCATGGGAGAGGGTCCAGAGGAGGTTCACAAGGATAATTCCAGGAATGAAAGGTTATCATATCAGGAACGTTCGATGGCTCTGGGTCTGTACTAGCTGGAATTTAGAAGGATGAGGGGGGATCTCATTAAAACCTTTCTAATGTTGAAAGGCCTAGACAAGAGTAGATGTGGAAAGGATGTTTCCCATGGTGGGAGAGTCTAGGACAAGAGGACATAGCCTCAGGATAAAGGGGCACCCTTTTAAAACAGAGATGTGGAGAAATTTCTTGAGCCAAAGGGTAGTGAATCTGTGGAACTTGTTGCCACATGCAGCTGTGGAGGCCAGGCCGTTGGATGTATTTAAGGTAGAAATTGATAGGTTATTGATTAGACATGGCATTAAAGGTTACGGGGAGAAGGCAGGGAACTGGGATAGAGGAGGAGAGAAAAAAAAGGATCAGTCTTGATTGAATGGCAGAGCAGACTCGATGGGCTAGATGGCTTAATTCTGCTCATATGTCTTAAGGTATTATGGTCTAATCAATGTAGTATATTTAATTATCAGATTGGAGTAGTGGATGGCAACACAGTCATGGGTATACTAAGAGTAAAGGAGGGTAATCAAGCTTTGTCAAACTTCAACTTACATTTAAGTTCCTTTCTCTGTCCACCTCCCATCAGGTTGAAGATACAATAGTCTAAAAACACATACCACCAAGCTCAAGGACAGCTTCTATTCCAATGTTAAAAGACTATTGAACAATCTCTAGTGTGATAAGATGGAGCTGTGCTCACAATCTACCTCATTATGGTATTATTTGCCTATGCTGCACTCTCTCTGTAACTGTAATACTTCATTCTATTAGTGTTTTCCTATAGACAGCACTGCCTCAATGCTACGTTGTAATAAAATCTATACAGATGACATCCAAAACAAGGTCTTCACTACCTCAACACATCAGAATCAGATTTATTGTCACTGACATCATCCATGTTATCTTGTGTCAGTTCAGTGCATAAACCTTCACAGTCTATATACAGAGTCGAGTCATACCAGAGGTTTTATTGAAGGTGTGAGGGGAACAGAGGTGATGGAAAAATAGCTTCTATTAGCTTGTTATTATTCCACTATCTAATGAAGTCAAACAAACAAAAGCATTTTTTTCAAAAATGTCACTCATTTCACCAAACCTGGATTCTGAGTTTAACTTCAAAGATGTACCAAAAGGTGCAAATACTTGCTAGCACTCCTGTCAGTGAAAGTGTTGGGAAATGAGGTGGGTAGCGGTAGAAAACTAGTGAGGGGGTGTAATATTAAGAAGTTAGCATCTCGTAGGCAGCTTGTGACCCTGGCTATTTTTTGTAAGGGTCATAGCAGCTAAGAGGTTGAGAAAAAAAACTATAGAATCCCAAATGCTTTCTCGTAGGATAAGCTGAGCTTGAGAAAGAGTATAAGCACACAAATGCTTTCTCATAAGATAAGCTGAGCGGGTGACATCATCCTTGGTACGCGATCTGTGCATAATTTTGGTTTTGCTTAGAGTAACTTGTATCATTGCTTGACTAATTGCTGTGAGAAACCTATTTTGCCTTGTATTCCTTATGGCACCTGCAAGATAAGCATAAAAAAGAGTGGCTATTTTCAAGGGCAGGAGGCTTTGGATGTGCTTGCCTGTGCTTGTATCCAGACACAGTAGCAATAAAACTGTTATACGAACAACTTATGACTGATAAAGTTAACAATACTCGTGTGTACAGAAACTAAGGGGGTGAACCCACATGTATCTGTGTAAGTGACTGCATTATATAAAGAGAACTGTATTTGCTTCAGGAGGGAGAGACCCTCGAAGCTGCCTCCGAGAGAGCGTGCTTAAGGAGGGTTCTCTCGAGTAACTTGCTAATAAAGAGTTAAAGTTACTTTCACCGTAGTACGTGACATTTTTGCATCCGGTAGATCAAAAGAAGTTTACAACAGGGGAAGACTTAAAAAAGTCTCCTTACATCAAATGAGATACATTGATCATAGGTTGAACAGATTGTAAAGATAAAGATGAGCTTTATTTGTCACATGCACATCGAAACATACAGTGAAACTGATTGTTCGTATCAAATAATGAGGATAGTGCTGTGTTGCCATGCTACCAAAGCTGACTTAACAGTCCCACAAATCACTAGTCCTAACACGCACGTCTTTGGAAACTGGAGCATATCCACACGGTCATTGCGTATATCACAACCTGACAACAACAGAACAAAGTTGCCCTTAGCTCAGACCAGCAAAATTTGAAAAACAGCTGCCAGATTAGAAATGTCAGAAATCCTCCAGTCTTCCCCCAGCTAAAGTGTTGCCGACAATGAACTGATCACGAGGTTTGAGCAGCATGTGAGTGCTTCAGAAACGCAGCATAACTAAAACCAATGAGAAAGGTTTGCATACTACTCAGCATTTAAACAGCTCCATTTTACCAGCAGGTCATTAACCAGAAATGTAAGTGTTAATGTATGTGGAGCATTTGATTCACTGTAGTGTAGAAGGAGGGGGGGGAGGGAATCTCCACCATAATGTAGCAGTTAGCACAACATTATTACGATTTGGGGTGTTGGGAGTTCAAAGTTCAATTCCAGCGTCGTTTGTATGCTCTTCCTGTGAGCTCCAGTTTCCTCCCACAGTCCAAAGACTTACCAGTTAGTAGGTAATTGGTCATTGTAAATTGTCCTTTGATAAGGCTAGGGTTAAATAGGTAGGTCGCTGGGGGGGGGGGGGGGGGGGAGAGGGGGGTGCAGCTTGTGGCCTGTTCTGCATTTTTTCATTGAAACCTCAATGAAAAAAAATCAACCATAAATGTCATTGAAACCTATTGAACACTGAATATAGTGAATGTGGAGCGATTGTTTCTTATAGTAGGGAGTCTAGCACCAGAGGGCACAGCCTCAGAACAGAGAATGGGGATGAGAGGGATAATAAATCAGCCATGATGGAATGGCAGAGACAAGTCGAATGGCAAATTCTACTCCTATTGTCTTATGGTCTTAACAAAATCTAATGGTTTGAAAATTCCATTTGGGATGGTAGTGAAGGAATTGTTTTTCAATTAAATCATCATGCTGCTAATGTACAAACACTAGTGTTGCTAGGTAATTTATGAGAACATAAGACATAGGAGCAGAATTAGGCCATTTGACCCAATGAGTCTGTTCTGCCACTCCATCATTCCTCTCAACTTCCATTCACCTACCTTCTCCCCGCAGCCTTTGACACCCTGATTAATCAAGAACCTATCAACCTCCACCTTAAATATATCCAATTACTTGGTCTGCACAGCCATCTGTGGCAATCAATTCCACAGATTCATCACAAGCTGGTTAAAGAAATTCTCCCTTATCTCTGCTGTAAATGGATATCCCTCTATTCTGAGGCTATGCCTTCTGGTCCTAGACTCCACTATAGGAAACATCCTCTCCACATCCACTCTATCCAGAACGTTTAGTATTGGATAGGTTTCAATGAGATTCCCCCCTCCACCCCCATCCCCAATTCTTCTGAACTACAGCAATTACAGGCCCAGAGTCATCAAACACACAACATGAATAAAATTAAATACATTTGCAAAGTTAACACATTGTATCATCTGATAGAGAAAAATCATGAGTTTTCCAATTCAAACAGGATGAATCGCCAGTGATTTCATCTGCATACTAAAAACAACCAATTAGCACTCAAGATTCCACAGCCAGCAGCGATAAAGCAGCTTAAATGAAAAGTCTCAATGTGTTGGGCACAGTGTTGACAAGATGAAACACACTTTTATTTAAAACCTTTTTAAGCTACACCCTTCCAAAGCTCAGATCTTGCATGGGTAAGGTCTTAAACAACATCAAGGCACTGAAGGAACTTTGCAGGTCAGTCAGCATCTACGAGGAAATGAATAGTCCACATTCAGGCCAAAGACTCCCAGTCTCAAATAGAAAGATCAGCTGTTCATTTTGTTATGCTCCAGATTTCCAGCATTTGGTGTCTCCTGTGTCTTTAAGGTTTAATAGCACTTTTCAAATAAGATTAGCTTTGCCACATGTTCAAAGTAAATGTATGATCAAACTACATATATGTCACCATGTACAACTCTGAGATTCATTTTCCTATGGGCATACTCAGCAAATCTATAGAATAATAACTATGAGAGGAAGAAGCACGAGTCACATGTATTAGCTTTGCAGATGACACAAAGCTGGGTGGCAGTGTGAAATATGAGGAGGATGTTAGGAGAATGCAGGATGACTTGGACAGGTTGGGTGAGTGGGCAGATGCAGTTTAATGTGAGGTTATCCACTTTGGTGGCAAGAACAGGAAGGCAGATTACTATCTGAATGGTGTCAAGTTAGGGAAAGGGGAAGTACAATGAGATCTAGGTGTCCTTGTTCATCAGTCACTGAAAGTAAGCAATCAAGTACAGCAGGCAGTGAAGAAAGCTAATGGCATGTTGGCCTTCATAACAAAGGGAGTTGAGTATAGGAGCAAAGAGGTCCTTCTGCAGTTGTACGGGGACCTGGTGAGACCACACTTGGAGTACTGTGTTCAGTTTTGGTCTCCAAATTTGAGGAAGGACATTCTTGCTATTGAGGGAGTGCAGCGTAGGTTCACGAGGTTGATTCCCAGGATGGCGGGACTGTCATATGTTGAAAGATTGAAGCGACTGGGCTTGTATACACTGGAATTTAGAAGGATGAGAGGGGATCTGATTGAAACATATAAGATTATTAAGGGATTGGACATGCTTGAGGCAGGAAACATGTTCCCGATGTTGGGGGAGTCCAGAACCAGAGGCCACAGTTTAAGTATAAGGGGTAGGCCATTTAGAACAGAGTTGAGGAAAAACTTTTTCACCCAGAGAGTTGTAGATCTATGGATTGCTCTGCCTCAGAAGGCAATGGAGGCCAGTTCTCTGGATGTTTTCAAGAAAGAGTTAGATAGCGGTCTTAAAGATAGCGGAGTCAAGGGATATGGGGAGAAGGCAGGAATGGGTTACTGATTGTGGATGATCAGCCATGATCACATTAAATGGTGGTGCTGGCTCGAAGGGCCAAATGGCCTACTCCTGCACCTATTGTCTATTGTCTATCTGTATTGCAACGGAATAAAGTGAATTATGGAGGCATAAGAGAGGAGCTTGCCCAGGTGGATTGGAGGAGGATGGCAGAGCAGAGATGGTTGCAGTTTCTGGGAACAGTTCACAAGGTGCAAGATATGTCCCACAGAGGAAAAAGTTCTCAAATGGCAAGGGTAGGCAACTGTAGTTGACAAAGGAAGTTAGGAACACATAAAACACAAGGAAAGACCATATAAGGTAGCAAAAATTAGTGAGAAGTTGGATGATTGAGAAGCTTTTAAAATTCAACAAAAGACAAATAAAAAAGCTATAAGGGAAAAGATTAAATACAAGGGAAAACTAGCCAATAATATAAAGCAGGAAACCAAAAGTTTTTTCAGTTATATAAAGAGTAAAAGCGAGGTGTGAGTTGATATTGAACTACTGGAACATGATGCTGGTGAGGTAGTAATTAATGGGGGACAAAAAAAAATGGCAGATGAACTTACTGAATACTTTCCATTAGTCTTCACCGTGGAAGACACAAGCAATGTGTCACAGTGTCAGAGCAGCAGTGAGTGCCATTGCTATTACAAAGGAAAAAGTGCTACGCAAACTCAAAGGGCTAGAGTGGGATAAGTCACCTGGGCCAGACGGATTACATCCCAGAGTCCTTAGAGAAGTTGCTGAAGAGAATGGATGCAATGGTCATGATCTTTCAATAATCACTCGATTCTGGCACGGTCCTGGAGGACTGGAAGATTGCAAATGTTACTCCACTCTTGAAGAATGGAGGAATGCAAAAGGAAGAATATCGTAGGCCAGTTAGCATAATCTCAGTGGTTGGTAAAGTGTTGGAGCCTATTATTAAAGATGAGGTTTCAAGGTACTTGAAAGCTAATGATAAAATAATTCAGAGTCAGCATGGTTTCTGTAAAAGGAAATCTTGCCTGACAAATCTGTTAAGAGTTCTTCGAGGAAGTAACAAGCAGGATGGACAAAAGAGAGGCAGTGGATGTCATTTACTTGGATTTTCAGAAGGGATTTGACAAGGTGCCATACATGAGGCTGCTTAACAAGATAAAATCCTATGGTGTTACAAGAGAGGTACTGGCATGGATAGAGGAATGGCTGACAGGCAGGAGACAGTGAAAGGGAATAAAAGAGGCCTTTTTTCATTGGCTGCCAGTGACTAGTGATGTTCCTCAGGGGTCAGTATTGGGATTGCTGCTTTTCACATTGTTTGTCAATGATTTAGATAGTAGAATTGATGGCTTTGTGGCAAAGTTAGCGGATGATATGAAAATAGGTGGAGGGGTAGGTAGTTCTGGGGAAGCAATGAGATTGCAGCAAGACTTAAAACAAATTGGAAGAGTGGGAAAAAAAGATGGTAGATGGTATCTATTAGAAAAACCTATTTAATCACTGAAAAGGAACACTTGCATAGCAACTTACACATCCATTTCAGAATATTTAAAGCACTTACACTGCCAATGAAACACTTCCCAAGTGCAGTCATTAGCTGCTCTATTTCCTCAATAAAGGAATTTGTGTACAGCAAGGTCCCTCAAGCAGCAAAATGACTACGTCATTTGTTTTGACCATAGTTGTACCGTGGAGAGCATTCTGACAGGCTGCAGCACTGTCTGGTATGGAGGGGCTACTGCACAGGACTGAAAGAAGCTGCAGAAGGTTGTAAATCTAGTCAGCTCCATCTTGGGTACTAGCCTACAAAGTACCCAGAACACCTTTAGGGAGCAAAGTCTCAGAAAGGCAGAGTCTATTATTAAGGACCTCTAGCACCCAAGGCATGCCCTTTTCTCACTGTTACCTTCAGGTAGGAGGTACAGAAGCCTGAAGGCACACACTCAGCGATTCAGGAACAGCTTCTTCCCCCTGCCATCCGATTCCTAAATGGACATTGAATCTTTGGACACTACTTCACTATTTTTTAAATATACAATATTTCTGTTTCTGCACATTTTTAAATCTGTTCAATATACATAATTGATTTACTTGTTTATTTATTGTTGTTATTTTTATTTTATTCTTTTTTTCTCCCCTAGATTATGTATTGCATTGAATTGCTGCTGCTAAGTTAACAAGTTTCACGTCATAAATCAGGTGATAATAAACCTGATTCTGAAATAGATGCAGCCCGGAACTTATCTGCTCTTCTTTAAGCAAGCTAAACAGAATGTTTCCTATCCACTGGCCACACAGACAGGAACTCTTCAGTCTAACATCTGAAAGACAACACGCTCTCCACCTACTCACAAATCTGACTCAGATGCCAAACACCTACCCACTAAATCATATTAAACATGAGTTCTAGGGAAAAACTGAATACATTAGGCCTTTATTTCCTGGAACATAAGTGAATACGGGAAATTTGATAAAGGCAAACAAAATTATGAAGGTAAATGCAAGCAGACTTTTGCCACTGAGGGGGAGTAAGACAGGAACTAAAGGCCATAGGTTAAGAGTGAAAGGTAAAATGTTTAAGGGGAACCTGAGGGGGAACTTCTTCAGAGTGTGAAATGAGCTTTTAGCAGAAGTGGTGAATCCAAGTTCAACTGTAACATTTAAGAGAAGTCTGGATAGGTACATAGATGGCAGGGGAATAGAGGACTATAGTCCAGATGCAGGTCAATAGGACCAGGGTCTGCATGGACTAGATGGGCCAAACAGCCTGTTTCTGTGTTGTAATGCTCTATAACTCTATGACAGGGTTGACCCTAATCAATGTGAGCAAAAAGGAATTATTTCACAGATACTTCATACTGCAAGCTCATCCTATCTGGGTTAGCTCACCATATTAGCACTGGAAAGTTAGGAATAATTTATAATGACCTCAGGGCACAATATCCTGTGTCACGGAAGTAGCAAGCATTGCTCCTCCTGCTTGATACCTACTCCAATCTCTCATGGCAAGCACCAGGCTCTCTTTCTGTATCCTTCAATGTACAATCCCAAGTCACCAGTGACAGCAAATTACTCAAATCAATACCCAAATCAAAAGTCTGAAGAAAACGAGGGGTGGGAAGCAGAAAAGGAGACTAAAGCACAGAGGGCGCAGTACAGCCAAATTAGGAGAAATCCATTAGATCATAGACACAAGAGCAGATTTACACCTTTCAGCCCATCAAGTCTGCTCCGCCATTCCATCATGGCTGATTTATTATCCCCCACAAATCCATTCTCCTGCCTTCTCACCGTAACCTATGACGTCCTTACTAATCAAGAATTAATCAACTTCCACTTTAAATATACCCAAAATCTTGGGTCTCCATAGCTGTCTGTGGCAATGAATTCCACAGAGTCACTACCCTCTAGCTAAAGGAATTCCTAATCTCTGCCCTAAAGGGGTCTCCTTTTATCTTGATTCTACCCTCGCTGGTCCTAGACTCTCACATGACATAATCCATATATAATCCCAAGGCTGTTGTGTCTTTTTCTCCTATTGAGATTATTTACCACAGGGCAGAGCTTAATGCCCCATCACATTCAATAACATGGTCAGTCAACCAACCACTAAATCAGGTCCCTTAATGAATATTCAAGTACATATTCCAGATTTGTGTTACAGAAATGTAGAAAATGTTGTAAGAATCTGAGTTTCCATTTTCCTGATGAGCCATTAAACTAAAATCCTTTTTGCTGATTCAAAAGGGAAGATTTCATTATTTAAAGTACAGAATTTTCTCAATGCAACATACACAAAAATAGGTGTTGGTGTATGATGTTAAATCCCATTGCATCTGTGTTGTGTGCGGTGGGGAATGAATTGATCCGTTATTAGCCAGTGGTGGTGAGGGAGGTGCTGGTACAAAAGTTGTTGGGGGTGGGGGGGGGGGGGAGGAGGGATACGGCAGAGTTGCCATTGTATGTTGTTATTGGGAGTGTGAAGGGGTGTAATTTATTGTTTTGGGGCATGCAGGAAACATGAGGAACACAGTTGGTTTGGAGAGGGCCAAGGACAGTAGGTAACTGGATGGTGCAGCTTACGTAGGTCATCTCAAACATATTATAATGTTCTGCTATACAATTATCCAAATGTTTACAAACTGTGAGCTGCCAGAATTAAGTCACATTTAATTCCTGATCTTCACAAATCCAAACAATTCACAACAAATTCACTTCAAAATGGTTCCTAGTTGTGATGTAGTTTATGGAAAATGCCGAAAGAATTCAGCAGATCAGGCAGCATCTACGGAGAGGAATCAACAGTCAACATTTTGGGCACGACCGTTCTTCAGGACTGAAAAGGAAGGGGAGGGTGCCAGAACAAAAAAGTGAGGGGAAGGGAAGGAAGACTAGCTAGAAGTGATGGGTGAAGCCAGGTGGGTAGGAAGGGTAAAGGGCACCCATCTGGCTTCACCTATCACCTTCTAGCTTGTCCTCTTTCCTTTTTTATTCTTTTCCAGTCCTGAAGAAGGAGAAAAAGTTAAAAAATATATACTACTAATAGATTATAATGACAAATCAGACAGAACAATATCACGGGAGGAGGGAATATATATAAAAAAAGGCTCTTATGATAAGAATCACCTTCCCTATCACCTTCCAGTTTGTACTCAAAGTTCAAAGTATATTTATTATCAAAGTACAACCTTGAGACTGATTTCCTTGCAAGCATACTCAATCAATCCAATAACCACAATAAAAAGAAAGACCACACCACCAGACAAGGTGGCAGACAAGTGTGCAAAAGACAACGAACTGTGCAAATACAAAAAGAAAGAAATAATAATAATAAATAAGCAATAAATATTGAGAACATATGAAGAATCCCTGAAAGCAAGTCCATGGGCTGTGGGAACAGCTCAGTGATGGGGCAAGTGAAGCCGAGTGAAGTTATCTCTATTGGTTCAACAGTCAAATGGTTGAGGGGTAATAACTGTTCCTGAATCTGCTGGAGAGCATTCTGATGCTTCTGAGAAAAGAGCATAACGTAGGTGGTGAGAATCCAATACCAGATGCTGCTTTTCTGTGACAATGCTCCATACAGATGTGCTCAGTGGCGGAGAGGGCTTTACTCCTGATGGACAGGGCCATATCCACTACTTTTTGCAAGATTTCCCATTCAAAAGGCATTGGTGTTTCCATTCCAGGCTGTGATACAGCCAGTCAATATACTCTCTGACACACATCTAGAGAGGTTTGTCAAAGTTTTTGCTTTCATGCTGAATCTTTGCAAACTTCTAAGGACTGTCATGCTTTCTTCGCAGGTCCTCCAAAATAACACCAAGGAATTTAAACTTGCTGACCCTCTCCACCTCTGATCTGATGAGGAACGGCTCATGGACTTCTTATTTCCTCCTTCTGAAGTCAATAAACAGCTCCTTGGTCTTGCTAACATTGAGTGAAAGGTTGTTGTCGTGGCCAGATTTTCAATCTTCCTCCGACACGCTGATTCACCTTTGATTTGGCCTATGGCAGTAGTGTCGCCAGCAAACTTAAATATGACATTGGAGCTGTGCTTAACCACACAGTCATAAGTGTAAAGCAAGTAGAGCAGGGGGCTAAGCACATAACACCATGGTGTAACCGTGCTGATGGATATTGTGAAGGAGTACAATTGTGGAGGATTGTACAATCCGAACTAACTGGGGTCTGCAAGTGAGGAAATCCAGGATCCTGTTGCACAATATTGAGGTCAAGGTCTAGAAGCTTACTAATTAGGAGTGAGGTGATGATAGATTTGAATGCTAAGCTGTAGTCAATAAAGAGCACCCTGATGTATTCATCTTTGCTGCCCAGGTGTTCCAGGATTGAGGGAAGAGCCAATAAGATGGCACCTATTGTGGACCTGTTGCTCCAGTAGGCAAATTGGAGTGGATCCAAGTCACTTCTCAGACAGAAGTTGATATTTTTCCATCACCAACCTCTCAAAACATTCCATCACAGGCAAATTACCATATTCTTCTTTGGCATAGGCATAATTGAAGCCTGCTTGGAGCAGGCTGGTACCTCAGACTGCCAAAGCAAGAGGATAAAGATCTCAGTGAACACTACAGCCAGTTGATCAGTACAGGCCTTTAGTACTCGGCCAGGTCCCCATCTGGGCTGGATACTTTCCATGGGTTCACCCTCCTGAAGGATGCTCTCATGTCTGCCTCAGAGACTGAAGTCACAGGGCGCTGTGGGATTACTCCTTCGCCTCCCCCCATCTTCTTATTCTAGTTTCACCTCCCTTCCTTTCCTGCCCTGATGAAGGTTCTTGACCCAAAACATCAACTGTATATTCCTGTCCATAGATGTTGCCTGACCAGCTGAGTTTCTCCATCATTATGGGTGTGATACTCTGGATTTCCAACATCTACAGATCTGTTTAAAAGATCCCAGGCCATTTTGGCTACACAGACAGAATTTATAGGTCTGGTAGCAACTTGATGACAAGTATGCTAATTAAATGCCTGGCAACAGGAACTTTTTTTTCTCTCTTTCCCAACGTTCAGGTGGAAGTCAGCAAAAGAAATCAACATTGATCCATCCAAGATATATTAATTCAATCCACAAATTGAATAATAAATTCAGTTAGAAAAGGTGTCTACTTAACGGGAGGAGATTAAAATGATGAACAGGACATTAAAAACTTGCACCGCATCCAAGAACAATCTCTGCATTCTGGTGCATTACATCACTTGTCTGTTCTGGCCTGCAGTTTCACACCGAATATAATGGGTTTTTCACAACTCAGACATACTACAGATCCTTCCAGATTATCAATGGACAACATTTGTTACAAGAGCTATGGAGGGGGCATTTTTCATCATTAGGAACTTTTGAATTGTCCATTAAAGAGGCTTTAAACTCACTCTATTCAATACAGGGACTACAGGATGATTCATAAAACTGATAAACAGACTGATAACCTATCTTTTTAATGAAGAGTTCTGAAGGAGCAACCGGAGAGTAGATTTTAAAAAGTCCAAGTCACTGAGGGAGATTAAGAGGTGCATAATTAAAGAACTGCAGTGTTTAGAATAGTTTATTGCCACAATAATATTTATACAAATGGTTTAGAACATGGAACAATACAACACAAGTACAGTCTCTTTGGCCCATGATGTTATGCCATCCTACTCCAAGATCAACATAACCCTTTGCTCACTCATCTATCATCCATGTGCCTACCTAAAAGTCTCTTGAGGGCTTCTAATGCACCACCCCCCTGGCAGGGCATTCCACTCTCTGGATAATAAAAACTTACCTCTGACTCCCACGCCCCCATACTTCCCTCCTATCACCTTAAAGTTATGCAGCCTTTAACAAGAAACTACATAATCAAAAGAGAAGCGAGAGTAATGTGGAGAGAATCTATTATGAAAGACAGCTAAAGCAGATCAACAAAATGGAGATGTACAACTGGAAAAGGAACAGCAAAAGACAAACTGTCAAACAAGAACAAAATTTTAATACAAATATTCCAAACCTAAAACTCAGTATCAGCGAAAAATTGTGATAGATAAACTGGAGTCACAGAGCACTACAGCACGGAAACAGGTCCTTTGGCCCATCTAGTCCCATCGCCCTCCGTAGCACTCCTGTCCATGTACTTATCCAAACTTCTCTTAAATGCTGCAATCAAACCCACATCCACCACTTCTGCTGGCAGCACATTCAACTCTCTCACTAACCTGAGTGAAGAAGTTCCACTTAAATATCTCACCTTTCACCCTTACCCTACTGTATGACTTCAGGTTCTAGTCTCATTGAACATCAATGGAAAAGCCAGCTTGCATTTGCCCTAACTAGACCCCTCATAATTTTGTACATATTTATCAAATCTCCCTTAATTCTCCTACTTTTCAGGGAATAAAGTCTGAACCTACTCAACCTTTCCTTACAATTCAGGTCCTCCTTAGCAACCTCGTTATAAATTCTCTCGATACTCTTTTCAAATTTTCCTTTTGGTAGGTGACCAGAACTTCACACAATGCTTCAAACTTGGACTCAGTACAGATTAAGGTAAGAGCTTAGAAAAGATAAGAGAAGGAATTTTGCTTAGATAGAGGGTAGTTAATCTGTAGAATTCATTACCACGGACAGCTGTGGAGGCCAAATTTTGGGGTATATTTAAAGCGGAGATTGATAGTTTCTTGACCAGTAAGTGCATCAAAGGATTTGGGGAGAAGGCAGGAGAATGTAATTGAGAGGGATAATAAATTAGCAGATTCAACTGGCAAAATGGCCTAATTCTGCTCCGATGCCTTATGGTATTATTGAAGCTTCAGATTAATTCTAAAAAGAGTCAGCAAGGACAATAGTGATACCAGAACAAATAAAATCTCAGCAAACAAGACAAGGCAAAATAGAGCCACAGCATGAAGATGGCAAAGAATGGATGTATGGTCAGAAGCTCACAACACTGACAATGTGAACCACACCAAAACGCAGGAGGAATCAGCAGGGCAGGCAGCATCTATGGAAAATAGTATAACCCATGTTTCCATTTGGCCCCTTCATTGGGACTGGTGGAAAATGACACATCACTACAGCACTGAAGACCGAAGAAGGCTGCATCAGTGTAGGGTCTCCAGTCATCCTGCATGCCATGCCACTGGACCCTAACCCCGATCTGTCAAGGATTGTGTCGTGGCTGTCCCTGCATCAGACTGCTCCTGTCAAACAAAGTCACACAGGTGTTCTCCATTAATGGAATAACCCCCCTGGAGAATATTGTACTTGACTAAATATGCTACTACACTTATTTAAAATCACCTCTCATCCTCCTCTCTACAGAGAAACCCTCTCTTGCACAGCCTATCAGCCTGGTAAATCTCCTCTGTATCCTCTCTAAAGTTTCTACATCCTTCCCATAATGAGGCAACCAGAAATGAACACAAAACTTCAAGTGTGGTCTCATCAGTTTTATGGAGCTGCAGCCCAATCCCCCACTAGACACCATACACTTTCTTAACTTATGGTACAAATTTGAGGGCTCTATGGGCATGAACCCCAAGATCCCTCTGTTCTCCACACTGTTAAGAATCCCCCAATTAACCCTGTATTGTATCAAATTCGACTTACCAAAGTGAAATCAATTCACACCTATTCAAACATTCATTATCATTATGAGTCGTGTCATGGTCTTTGACCATCATTGTTCTTGGCAAATTTTTCTACAGAAGTGACAATGTCAAATACACTCATCCACTGCAAATCATCCCATTAAAACAAGATCCCAAACTTGTGGCCAACCTGAACCAGACATCCATACACAGATGATTATGAACACTGGCTTATTTAAGAAATGTGATGCACCAGTTCAATATAAAAATTACTATGCTAGGCAATTAACATCACCTCCCACACAGAACCATTTAAAATATCAAAATCCTCTTTCAACACAACTGCAGACGGTTGAGATTTAGAAAACAATCTAATCTCAGCCTTCCACTGTTATTGTTCCAACATATTCAAAGAACGTACACACGGCCGAATGACTTAACCCAGGAAATATCTGGTCTTTGATCACAATTATATCACTTCCAAACAGTCCAGGATTGGATAGTACCTACCAGCATATTAAAAAATACACATAACAAGTGTAAACGGTGCTCTGAATATCAAACTGGTCTGAGTTAAGTATTTCCAAATACTGAATGCATGATAGCATAACAGTTAATGCATCACTTTAAGATCTAGGATTAATTCCCACCGCTGTCTGTAAGGAACTAGTATGTTTTCCTTATGAATGTGTGGGTTTCCTCTGGGAGTTCCACATTCCAAAGACATGCACATTAATGATTTGGATGATGGAATTATTGGCTTTATTGCAAAGTTTGCAGACAATATGAAGGTAGGTGGAGGGGCAGGTAGCTTTGAGGAAATAGAAAGGCTACTGAAGGACTTAGACTAGGAGAGTGGGCAAAGAAGTGGCAGATGGAAAGCACTGGTGAGGACCCACTTGGGAGCATTGAGAGCAGTTTTGGGCCCCTTATCTTAGAAGGAATGTGCTGAAACTGGGAAGGGTTCAAAGGAGGTTCACGAAAATGATTCCAGGTTTTAATGGCTTGTCACATGAAGGGTGACACTGATGGCTCTAGGCATGTATTTACTGGAATTCAGAAGCTTGAGGAGTGACCTCATTGAAACCTATCGAATGGTGAAGGGCCTTGACAAAGTGAATGTGGAAAGGATGTTCCCCATGGTGGGAGAGTGCCAGAAGACAGCCTCAGAATAAAGGGGTGTCCTTTTAGAACGGAGAAATTTCTTTAGCCAGAGAGTCGTGAATCTGTGAATTCGTTGCCACAGGCAGCTGTGGAGGCCAAGTCTATATGTATATTCAAGGCAGAGGTGTATAGATTCTTGATTGATCAGGGCACAAAGGGATACAGGGAGAAGGCAGAGGATTGGGGCTGAGAGGAAAAATGGGTCAGCCATAATAGTGGTGCAGACTTGATGGGCCAAATGGCCTAATTCTGCTCCTACATCTTATGGTCAGGGCTAGTGAGTTGTGGACATGCTATGATGGTGCCAGAGGCATGCCAACACTTGCAGGCTGCCCAGCACAATCTTTGCTGGTTTGACTAGATGCAAATGATGCATTTCACTCTGTTTCCATGTACACAAGACAAAGCTAATCTTTAAGTTTCAGCAAGACCACATCACTCTGGGGTTCCCAACCTGGGGTCCAAAGACCCCTTGCTTAATGGTATTGGTCCACACAATAAAAAAGGCTGGGAACCTCTGCTCCACACATTCAAAGGCACAATGTTAACATTCTATACAGTCCTATACATTGCAGTCCTCTCTCCTGTCACCGTCATGTCAACCACAATACTCATTTTAACTAATGCCATTTTCCATCCCTTCGCAATTCCAAAGCTCATCTACACTGAGGACATCAATTAAATGGCAACTGCTGTGAGCAGAGCTGCATGAACAACAGTCTAGATAGACAAGTTACTTTAAACTAAAGTGTTTCCTATAAACCATACACAGGAGCACAAGCCCTGACAACCACTCCATGGAGGGTTGTGCTTCTAGTCAGTGAATCTAATCGCCTGTCCTGTCAATCCCAAAGGCCGACTGGGTTAGAGAAAAACATGCCACATAACCTCCACACCAACACATCCACTTCCTCACTGGTGACCATTTCCCCCTGAGATTGTTCCTCCTCTGACACTCTCTCAACAACATTCCTACCCCACAGAGATATCTCCATACCCCTGACTATCTGTTCCTCCAGTCCCACCTCACAATACCATAGCCTCCACCACCACAACCCCCTCTGATGCCCCTACCCCACAGATACCTCCATGTTCCCTTCTACCCCTAACCCTCAATCCCCTTCCTCACCATTCATATCCCACCTTCTCACCCACATACCCCCTCCTCCATCAAAGCCCCACATTCTCCTCCTTCAATACCCCAATTCCTCCTCCTCTTCAATCCCACTCATCCTTCCCCTTCCAATCCCTCTCAAACCCCCTCCTTCTCCTACCCTTCCCTCTCCGTTTCCTCCCTCTCCCTCAATCCCCTCCTCCTTCTCTCCCCATCCCCCAATCCATCTCCACCTCCCCTCCATCAATCCTCTCCTCTTCCCCCCGCCGCAAAACCCCATCTCCCCCTCCACCTCCCTGTAGTTTACGGTAGCGCCTCCTAATCCTCTCTGACGCACCAAGAAAAAGAAGTTTAGACGACAGGGGACGAAAGCCATTAAATTAGCCGCGAGCTAAATTTTATCAGCAATAAACACGAATCATTCGGCTGCACAGCGGAGCATCAACTACGACGGCCCATCCCTCCGACTCCCCAACTCCAACGAGGATGTTTTCCCCATCTTTCCCCCTTGCCCCATGGACACTGAATCGAGAGGACGAAGCCCTTGCCCAGGCCTACCTGCGGCGACCCGACTCCCGCAATGCCAAAGCCGAAACGCACCTCGAGCTCTTCCTCTGCCGCCCGATCGCCGGGGTGCGCGCTCCCGCTCGACGGTGGCGCGCAGCGAGGATCGGCGGCGGGCTGCGCTAGGGGGCGCATTTGGCGGAGTGAGGTAAGAATGGAGGGGGAATACGGGAGAGGGGATGAGGTAGGGATGGGGGTAATAGTCAGGTAAGGATGGAAGGGATCGGGGAGGGAGAGTGAGGTAGGGATGGAGGTAATAGAGGAGGGAAAATCAGGCAAGGATGGAGGGTTATAGGAGAGAGGGAGTCAGGAAGGCATAGAGAGAATACTGGAGAAGGGTGAGATAGGGATGAATAGGGGAGGGGGAGGGAGAGTGAGGTAGGGATGGAGGTAATAGAGGAGGGAAAATCAGGCAAGGATGGAGGGTTATAGGAGAGAGGGAGTCAGGAAGGCATAGAGAGAGTACTGGAGAAGGGTGAGATAGGGATGAATAGGGGAGAGGGAGTGAGGTAGAGATGGAGGGAATAGGGGAGAAGGGAGTCAGGTAGAGATGGAGGGAGATCAGGGGAGAGGGAGTGAGGTAGGGATGGAGGGGGAACAGTGGAGAGGGAGTGAAGTAGGGTTGGAGGGGGAACAGTGGAGAGAGAGTGAGTTAGGGATGGAGGGATAATAGAGGAAGGGGAGTGAGGTGGAAACTGAGAGGCCCGCAGAAGTGAGAATATGGGAGGGGAGGATGCATGAGGTTTTGGTGGAGGGAGAATGGAAAAGAGTGAGTGAGATAAACATTGAAGGCTTATAGAGATAGGGGATAGAGAGTGAAGTGGAGGGCTGAGTTAAGGTGGGAATGGAGGGGAACAGGAAGAGTGAATGAGGTATAGGGGACGTGAGGGATGGGGGAAGTTGGAGAAACAGATGGAGGGGCATGAGGTGGGTGGACGAGGGAGTTATTTATTTAGAGATACAGTGCAGAACAGGCCTTTCTGGTCCACTAAGCTGCACCGCCACCTTTTTAACCCCAGCCTAATCACAGGACAATTTACAATGACCAGTTTAACTATTAACCGGTACATCTTTGGACTGCGAAAGGAATCTGGAGCTCCCGGAGGAAACCGCATGCTTTGATTTTCTTACAGAGGACACTGGAATTGAACTCTGCCACCCCATGTATGAGGTGTGGAGTCGCAATAGGGGAGGGATGTTGGGGGTAGAACATGGGACAGAAGGATGAAAAGTAGCTGGCAAAAGAGTTTTGTGGAGGGCATTCGGGTGCCGAGGTGAAAGGTGTCAAGATATGGATAGGATGAGGGAGAGAGAAGAATGGAAACAAGGAAAAAGACAGAGGTAAAAAGGAATAAATGCAAGAGATTCTGCAGATGCTGGAAATCCAGAGCAACACACACAAAATATTGGAGAAACTCAGCAGTTCAGGCAGCATTTATGGAAATGAGTTGATGTTTCGGAACAAGGCCATTCATCCGGTGAACATAAGAAATAGGAGCAAGAGTAGGCCGTCTGGCCCATCAAGCCTGCCCCTCCATTCAATAAGAATGATCTGGCCATGGACTCATCTCCACCTACCTTCCTTTTTCCCATAACCCTTAATTCCCCTACTATACAAAAATCTATTCAACCTTGCCTTAAATTTATTACTGAATTACTACTTCATTGGGCAGAGAATTCCACAGATTCACCACTCTCTGGGAAAAGCAGTTCTTCCTAATCTCCATCCTAAATCTACTCTCCCGAATCTTGAGGCCATGTCTCCTAGTTCTACCAGTGGAAACAACTTTCCTGCCTCTTTCTTATCGATCCCTTTCATAATTTTATATGTTTTTATAAGATCTCCTCTCATGCTTCTGAATTCCAGCGAGGACAATCCCAGGTGACTTAATCTCCCCTCATAGTCTAGGTGAGAGGAAGAAGGGATGGGGAAAATGAGAGGAAGCTTTGAAATGAGATGGTAGGATAAGATGATGTGAAAAATATGGGGAAAGGAGCAGAAAAATAAATGAGGTGATGTATGGAGGGAGGACATAGACAGGGATGGTGGCAAGAAGGTATCCTGTCTGACTGCATTGTGTGGTACGAAACAGCAAGGCATTGAACCACAATATCCTACGGAGGTAAACCATTGAGAATATCACTGGGATCTCCCTCCCGTTTATTTGTGACATTTTCCAGGATCGTTGTAGACAAAGGGTCCAAAGCATTGTTGAGGATCCCTTCCATCCATCACACAACCTTTTTAATCCACTACCATCAGGAAGGAGGTGCAGGATCGTCAGGACTAAGACTGCCAGACTGGGTAACAGCTTCTCCCTTCTACCACCGAGGTCTTGTCAGTAGGACAGCGAGCTGTTTACTGTTTACCTGTGCTGTGCGCTACATGCATTTAGAATTATATTTTATTCACTTATTTGCAGTAATATTTTGTTTGATGTGCTGAGTGAGATGTATGTTTGGTGGTGCACTGAGGTCTGGAGGAACGTTGTTTCATTTGGTTGTATATATGTACAGTGAGATGACAGTAAATCTGAAGATGATGGGGAAAAGGGTAGGGGAAGAAGAGAGGGTAGAAGGAGACTGAAAGAAGAGTGTATTGAGTCTAAAAGCCAGGAAGACATGCTGTGGACATAGAAGAACTGTAGTTCGGCCATATTTGGAGGGTAGTGTTCACTTGGTGTCACCACACTATAGCAAGAATGTGGAGAGTTTGGAGAGAGCGTTCACCAAGATGTTGACTGGACTGGAGTTATTTAGCTATACGTGGAGTTTGCACAACATTAGATTTTATTTCTGAAGCACTGGAGACTGAGGAGTGGCCTGATAGAATTATATACAATCCTATAAAACACAGGCAATTGCAGATGATAGAAACTGGTGCAAAAAAAAATCAAATGGCTGTAAGAACTCAACAGACCAGACATCATTTGTGGAGACAACGCAACAGATGACAATTGGTAGTGGTTTATTATAGTCAAATGTACTGAGATGCAATAAAAAGCTTGTATGCTGTTCACACAGATCAGATCATTACACAGTGCTTTGAGGTAGAACAAAGTAAAACAATAACAATGCAGAATAAAGTGTAAAAACTAGTGAGAAAGTGCAGTGCAGGTAAATGACAAAGTACAAAATCATAAAGAGGTAGACTGTAAGGGCAACGATACCTGCAAGAAGTGCATCCAGCTGCAGCTCCTAACAGACCGCGTTAGGGAACTGGAGCAGGAGCTGGATGACCTCCGGATCATTCGGGAGATAGTAGCTTCCGGGAGGTAGTTACACTTAAGGAACAGGGCACAGGTAATTGGGTTACCGTCAGCCAAGGGAAGAGAAAAGGGCAGGTAGTGCAGGGTTCCCCTGTGGCCATTCCCCTCCAAAACAGGTATACCAATTTGGATACTGTTGTGGGGGATGGCTTACCTGGGACAAGCCAGAAGGGAGGGAGGAAGAAGAAGAGGAGAGCAGTAGTGATATGGGACTCCATAGTCAAGGGTACAGACAGGAGATTCTGTGGTCGTGACAGAGACTCCCGGATGGTTTGTTGCCTCCTGGGTGCCAGGGTCAGGGATGTCTCTGATCGCATGCACAGCATTCTGAAATGGGAGCCAGATGTCGTGGTACAATGACATAGGTAGAAAGAGTCAGGAGGTCCGGAAAAGTGAATACAGGGAGCTTGGTAGGAAGTTGAAAAACAGGACCTTGAGGGTAGTAATCTCCGGATTGCTGCCTGTGCCACGTGCCAGTGAGGGTAAGAGTAGGATGCTCTGGCAGATGAACACATGGCTGAGAAACTGGTGTAGGGGGCAGGGTTTCAGATTTCTAGATCATTGGGACCTCTTCTGGGGCAGGTGGGACCTGTGGAAGAGAGACGGGTTACACCTGAACTACAAGGGGACCAATATACTTGCAGGGAGGTTTGCTAGTGTTATTGGGGAGGGTTTAAATTTGATTTGCAGGGGGATGGGATCCAGAATGCCAGAGTAGATAGTGGAACAGGGGTAAAAATAAATGATGTTAGTAGTTCATGCAAAGTCATAAATAGTAAGGTTGTGTGTGGTGGTAATAATCTTCTGAGGTGTGTCTATTTCAATGCGAGGAGTATTGTGGGAAAGGCAGACGAGCTGAGGGCGTGGATTGATACATGGAATTATGACATCATAGCCATTACTGAAACTTGGCTACAGGAGGGGCAGGACTGGCAGCTCAATGTTCCAGGGTTCTGATGTTTCCGACGTGATAGAGGCAGAGGGATGAAGGGTGGTGGGGGGGGTGGCTTTGCTAGTCAGGGAAAATATTACAGCAGTGCTCAGGCAGGACAGAGTAGAGGGCTTGTCTACTGAGGCCATATGGGTGGAGCTGAGAAACAGGAAAGGTATGACCACATTAATGGGGTTGTATTATAGACCACCCAATATTCAGCAAGAATTGGAGGAGCAAATCTGCAGAGAGATAACAGACAACTGCAGGACACAGAAAGTTGTGATTGTAGGGGATTTTAATTTTCCACATGTTGATTGGGACTCCCATACTGTTAAAGGTCTAGATGGGTTAGAGTTTGTAAAATGTGTTCAGGAAAGTTTTCTAAATCAATATATAGATGTACCGACTAGAGAGGATGCAATATTAGATCTCCTATTAGGAAATGAGTTAGGGCAGGTGACAGAAGTGTGTGTAGGGGAACACTTTGGTTCCAGTGATCATAACATCATTAGTTTCAACTTGATCATGGATAAAGATAGATCTGATCCTCAGGTTGAAGTTCTAAACTGGAAAAAGGCCAAATTTGAAGAAATGAGAAAGGATCTAAAAAGCATAGATTGGGACAGGTTGTTCTCTGGCAAGGATATGATTGGTAAGTGGGAGGCCTTCAAAGGAGAAGTTTTGAGAGTACAGAGTTTATATGTTCCTGTCAGGGTTAAAGGCAAAATGAATAAGGAACCTTGGTTCTCGAGAGATGTTGGAACTCTGATAAAGAAGAAGAGAGAGATGTATAACATGTATAGGCAACAGGGAGGAAATAAGATGCTTGAGGAGTATAAAAAGAGTAAGAAAATACTTAAGAAAGAAATCAGGAGGGCTAAAAGAAGACATGAGGTAGCTTTGGCAGTCAGGGTGAAGGATAATCCTAAGAGCTTCTACAGGTATGTTAAGAGCAAAAGGATAGTAAGGGATAAAATTAGTCCTCTTGAAGATCAGAGTGGTCGGATATGTATGGAACCAAAAGAAATGGGAGAGATATTAAATGGGTTTTTTTGCATCTGTATTTACTAAGGAAACTGGAATGGAGTCTATGGAAACAAGGCAAACAAGTAGGGAAGGCATGGAATTTATACAGATTAAAGAGGAGGAGGTGCTTGCTGTCTTGAAGCAAATCAGAGTAGATAAATCCCCAGAACTTGACAGGGTATTCCCTCGGACCTTGAAGGAGACTAGTGTTGAAGTTGCAGGGGCCCAGGCAGAAATATTTAAAATATCGGTATCTACAGGCGAAGTGCTGGAGGGTTGGAGGATAGCTCATGTTGTTCCGTTGTTTAAAAAAGGCTCAAAAAGTAAGCTGGGAAATTATAGGCTGGTAAGTTTGACATCGGTAGTAGGTAAATTATTGGAAGGAATACTAAGAGATAGGATCTACAAGTATTTGGATAGACAGGGACTTATTAGAAAAAGTCAGCATGGCTTTGTACATGGTAGGTCATGTTTAACCAATCTATTAAAGTTTTTTGAGAAAGTTACCAGGAAAGTGGATGAAGGGAAGGCAGTGGATGCTGTATACATGGATATCAGTAAGGCCTTTGATAAGGTCCCGCATGGGAAGTTAGTTAGGAAGATTCAGTCGCTAGGTATACATGGAGAGATAGTAGATTGGATTAGACATTGGCTCAATGGAAGAAGACAGAGAGTGGTAGTGGAGGATTGCTACTCTGAGTGGAGGCCTGTGACTAGTGGTGTGCCACAGGGATCAGTGCTGGGTCCATTGTTATTTGTCATCTATATCAATGATCTGGATGATAATGTGGCAAATTTGATCAGCAAATTTGCTGCTGATACAAAGATTGGAGGTGTAGTGGACAGTGAGGAAGGTTTTCAAAGCTTGCAAAGGGATTTGGACCAGTTGGAGGAATGGGCTGAAAAATGCCAGATGGAGTTTAATGCGGACAAGAGTGAGGTATTGCACTTTGGAAGGTCAAACCAAGATAGAACATACAAGGTAAATGGTAGGGCACCGAGGAGTGCAGTAGAACAGAGGGATCTGGGAGTACAGATACATAATTCCCTAAAAGTGGCATCACAAGTAGATAGGGTTGTAAAGAGAGCTTTTGGAACTTTGGCCTTTATAAATCAAAGTATTGAGTATAAGAGTTGGAATGTAATGGTGAGGTTGTATAAGATATTGGTTAGACTGAATTTGGAGTATTGTGTGTAGTTTTGGTCACCTCATTACAGGAAGGATATTAATAAGGTTGAAAGAGTGCAGAGAAGGTTTACAAGGATGTTGCCGGGACTTGAGAAACTGAGTTACAGAGAAAGGTTGAATAGGTTAGGACTTTATTCCCTGGAGCGTAGGAGAATGAGGGGTGATTTGATGGAGGTGTATAAAATTATGATGGGTATAGATAGAGTGAATGCAAGCAGGCTTTTTCCACTGAGGCCAGGGGAGAAAAAAACCAGAGGTCATGAATTAAGGGTGAAGGGGGAAAAGTTTAAAGGGAACATTGGTTGGGCTTCTTCACGCAGAGAGTGGTGGGAGTGTGGAATGAGCTGCCAGATGAAGTGGGGAATGCGGGTTTACTTTTGACATTTAAGAAAAACTTGGACAGGTATATGGATGAGAGGTGCAGGTCAGTGGGACTAGGCAGAAAAATGGTTCGGCACAGCCAAGATGGGCCAAAAGGCCTGTTTCTGTGCTGTAATGTTCTATGGTTCTAAGGTCAGGAGTCCAGTTTATCATACTTGGGAACCATTCAATAGTCTAATAACAGTGGGCTAGAAGCTGACCTTGAGCCTGGTGATACATGCTTTCAGGCTTTCTGCCCAGTAAAAGAGGGGAGAAGCTGTAGATGTGATCTTTGTTTATGCTGGCTGCTTTCCTGAGACAGTGAGAAGTGTAGACAGAGTTCACGAAGGAGCGGCTGGTGTCTGAGCTGTGCCCACAGCTTTGCTGTTTATTACTGTCACATGCAGAGCAGTTGCTGTGCCAATATCCAGATAGTATGCACTCTATGGTGCATCAAAAAAAATTGTTAATGGCTGACGGACACGGCAAATTCTCTTTAGCCTCCTGAAAACATAGAAGTGTTGGTGAGCTTTCTTGGCTGTGGTGACTATGTGGTTGGATCAGGACTGGTTATTGGTGATGTTCACTCCGAGGAACTGGAAGCTCTAAACACTTTTAACCTCAACACTGTCGGCGCATGTCCGCTGCCCCTAGCCACTTCCTGTAGTCAATGAGCAGCTAACATTGAAGAACATGTACTCTGGCTCACTGTTATTTGAGGTACGGTGGCAGAACAGGATCTGACCACACAGTCGTGAGTAAAGCACAGACGCAGCCTGGTGGGGCACCAGTGTTGAGCATAATCGCAGCGGAGGTGTTGCCCCCTATTCTTACCGATTGCAGTCTGTTGGTAAGGAAAACAAGGATCCAGTTGCAGAGGGAAGAGTTGACTGCCAGGGTCCAGAGACTGGTGATGAGTTTGCTTGGGATTATAGTGTTGAAAGCAGGGCTGTAGGCAATAAACAATACTCTGACCTACGTGGGTATCTTTAATATTCAGAGATGAATGTAGGGCCAGGGAGATAGCATTTGCCTTTTTCGGCAGAAGGCAAATTGCATTGAGGTGGTCTGAAGGGTTGGAGTTGACGTGTACCATGACCAGACTCTTGTCAGGGCCATTTGGCAGCTGTTTTAAGGCTCATTGTTTCAGGTTGTGATCCTGCATCAATAGAATTGTGAGAGCCATGGATAGAACAGACATTCAAGATTGTTTAATAGCATTTCCAGTACGCGAGTGTAAAGGAGAATGAAATAATTGTTACTCCAGAGCCAAAACAGCACAAAGAAACACAATAATAAAAACAACAATAAATATAAACACATTAGACTGCTTTTATACTAAGATTGATTGTGCTTCCATAAAGTGACGCAAGGCACAGCGTCACTTCTGTACACAAGGTGACGGACAGGAAATGATAAAATTTAGGTGGTTGAGGTGTGGAGAGGTGGGTTAGAGGGTGGAGGTGATGCTCAGCCTTACTACTTGGGGAAAGTAACTGTTTCTGAGTCTGTGGTCCAGGTGTAGATGCTACATAGCCTCCTCCCTGATGGGAGTAGGACAAACTGTCCATGAGCAGAGTGGGGGGCGTGGGTCAGCTTTCTGTATATACGTCCTTGATGGCAGGTCAGCTGGTACCAGTGTGGTGTAGAGCAGTCTTGTTTCATTTTCATTTTTAGAATCTTTTTATTGGTACATAATCTTCTACAGCTATAAAATTATACAAAACTTCAACAAATTAATATATATAATTAATAAAGCTGTAGAGAAAAAAAAGCTGATCGTAATGTATGAAAATGAAAAACAAGTTTATATATAAAGAAAAGAAGGGAAAAAAAGAGAACCCCAACTAAGAAAAGAAAATCAACTGACTACAAAAAAAGGGAATTAGGAATCAATCCCCGGAGCAATACGTCTTACTGTCATCTATATATGTAAAGAAAAAGAATCATCAACCGCCAATTCATGTTTATATAGAATAAGATTGGAAGGAAACCATATAAAATAATTCAAATTAAATGATAATACTTGGGCAGTTTTGACTACCTGCTGAAGTGCCTTCCTATCCACCACAGTGCAGTTCCTGTACCATGCAGTGGCACAGCTCGTTAGGATACTCCACTGATCATCTGTAGAATGATGTGCAGTGGAAACGTCAAATACCAGAGGGTATATAAGTTTAAGATGAGAAGGGAAATGCTTAAAGGAGATTTGCAAGGCAAGTATTACTGAACAGGGTGCGAATTACCTGAAATGTGTGGACAGGGTAGATAGTGGAAGCTGATAGCAATGTTTAAGAGGTACTTAGATGCACACGTGTAAAGGGAATGGAGGGATAAAGGCTATGTGCAGGCAGATGGGATTAGTTTAGAATTAGAATTAGATTTATTATCACTGACTTAAGTAACATGAGATTTGTTGTTTTGCAGCAGGGGTACAGTGCAGACATAAAACTACATTAAATTTCAAACAAAATATCTGAAGGAACTCAGCAAGTCAGGCAGATGGAGAGGTATGAACAGTCAACTGTTTAAACTTCAGGGTCTAGGCCCAAAACACCGACTGTTTATTCCTCTCCATAGATCTGCCTGACCTGCTGAGTTCCTTCAGCACTGTGTCTGTGTTCCTCAAGATTAGCAGCATCTGCAGAATCACTTGTGTTGTAAGTTTCAAAAGTAAACAAATAGTGCAAAAAATTATGAATAACGAGTTGGTGCTCATGGGTTCAATGACTGTTCAGATATCTGATGGTGAAGAGGGAGGAGCTACTTCTGAACCATTGAGTGTGGGTCTTCAGGCTCCTGTAACTCCTCCCCAGTGGCAGTAATGAGAAGAAACCATGTTGTGGATGGTGAGGGTCCTTAGTAATGGATGCCACCTCTTGGGGCTCAATGGTGGGGAGAGTTGTACCTGTAATAGAGCTGATTGGTCATGACGGTAATGACACCGTTTTTGAAACAGACATGGGGCCAAAAGGCCTGTTCTGTGTTGTAAGAAGAGGAGGAGTGAAGATAGAGAAGGAGAGGAGAAAGTGACAAAGGGAAAGGGGAAGTGTAGAACAGGAAAAGGGGTCTGGGAAGTAAGAAATTAGGAGAAGAGTGGAAAGTGAGGGGAAACAGAAGCAAAGGGGAGGAAATGAGAAAGGAGGGAGAGAGGGAATGGGAAGAAAAGTGTAAGATGGTGAGAAGTTAGAAAGAGGGAGTAATAGAAGCTGGAGAAGGAAAGCAAGAGGGAAAGGAGTGAGGAAGGGAAGAGGGAGAGGTTGGGAGGATAAGGCAGAAAAGGAAGAGAAGGATGGAAGTAACGGGATGAAGATTAAAGATCAGCTTTATTTATCACATGTACACTGGACATACAGTGAAATGTGTTGTTTACGTCAAAGACCAACACAATCCAAGGATGTGCTGGGTCAGCCGGTATATGTCACCAAGCTTCCAGCACCAACGTAACATGCCCACAGCCTACAAATTCTAACCCGTACATCTTTGGACTGTGGGAGGAAACTGGAGCACCCAGAGGAAACCCACATGGTCACAGGTAGGACATGCAAACTCCTCACAGACAGCAGTGGGAATTGAACCTGGGTCGCTGGCACTGTAATAGTGTTACTCGCTATTACAGCGAGAAGGAGGAAGAGTAGTGTGAGGGGGAAGGATGGGAGAGAAGAATGTGAAGAGGAAAGGGGTAAGTCATCAAAGAGGAATAGGCACACGGCTTCAGGAGTAAGTCAGTGAATAGAAAGGGAGAGATAAGATGGAGGAAGTGGGAAAAGTGAAAATAGAAAGGCTAGATCGAAATGTTAAGAGGGCGGCATAAAGGAGAGGAAGAAGGGAAGGAGAAAGGATGGAGAGTTGCAAGGTATAGAGATGGGGAGGGCGGATAATTGAGTTAAGGGGAGAGAGTGCAAAGGAAGAAGGGTTGAATAGCAGACAGAGGTGGAGTTTGAATCACAGAATCAGAGCACAGAAACAAGCTCTTTTGCTGTGGATTTTCTGCCTAGACCCATTTACACCTGCCAAAAGGAATGGAGGGTTATGGTCTGCCTACACCTGGACCATAGCCCTCCACACCTCTCTCATCCATGTACCTATCCAAACTTCTCTTAAATGTTACAATCAAACCAGAATCCACCACTTCTACTGGCAGTTTGTTCCACACTCTCACCACGATTTGAGTGAAGAAGTTCCCACTCACCTTCCCCTTAGATATTTCACCTTTCACCCTAACCCTCTTGCCTCCAGTTCTAGTCTCACCCACTCTGAGGGGAAAAGCCTGCTTCCATTCACCCTGATGGAGTGATCGATAGGGAGATATGACACAGAGAGGAGTACTCCTCAGAAAGGATAGGAAGGTGAGGCAACAGTTAATGCAGCAGTCTCATGACTCCGGAGACACAGGTTCTGAAATGATGGGTGCCCTCTGGGTGGAGTTTACATGATGGCAAAAAGAATCAATGGGATATTTATGTGCGTGGGTGAGAGAAAAAGTTTCAGAAGTATGGAGAAATAAGGGGATGGAAAATGAAGACACAAGAGACTCCAGGTGGTGGAATCTGTGTGAAGTATCTTGGTGAATCTCTTCTGCGCCCTCTCAAAAGCCTCCACATCATCCCTGTAAAGCAGTGACCAGAAATGCACACAGCACTCTAAACATGGTTTATTTTCTTAAGGTTGTCATTTATGGGGAGGGTGTGGAAGGGAAGTGGGGATAAGCCCCCACTACTTATTAAATGCTCCCAATGCTGTGCATCTCAAATAGCCTCTGACAAGCAAGTCCAGCTCCTAGCCTTCTCGTTTAACTTGGCTACTAAGCCTGACAGAACAGTTTCTACTGACAGGAGAAGGGGCAAAGGCAGTTGCTTTGGGCAAATGGAGCTTATTAGCCGTGATTGGCAGCTCATCTTGGAGAAGGGAATCTCTGATCTCAAACCACTGCTGCCTTGTGGCTACACCCACTCATGGGAAAGGCCTCAGGGGTAAATCCCGAGGAAGAATCCAGAGCCACCCCACCTCTTCCTCCACCAACTTCATCAACATTACCTTCCATTCCTTTCTCACTTGTCTGTTTCTGTAGCTTCACTTTAAAATTCCACATAAAAATAAAGATTGGTTTCATGAATATCTCCTTTAAGGGGAGGAGGAGATAAAGTGTACACACACACACAGTGTGAACTATTGATAATCTCTTCACACCAGCTGTCCTGTATGAGTTGTTGGCAAAGCAGTATTTGGAATTTACTTATCAGGAGAGCACATACTGTTAATGGGCTTTGTGTCATTCACTCAATGGCCACTTTATTCAGCACACCTGTTGCTAGTGTGATTTTTGGATTTTGGGCATATACATTTAACAGCTGACTCTACTACTCTTCCCATCTGAAATTTATTGTGCATTTAATTTGGAGTGCGGCTCTGAACAATGGGTTTCTAAAAGCTGTGAATCCCAGTCCAGACAATGCTGATTAAATTTCACAAAATGCTGGTGGAATGCAGCAGGCCAGGCAGCATCTATAGGAAGAAGTACAGTCGACGTTTCGGGCCGAGACCCTTCGTCAGGACTAATTGATAGAAGGGATAGTAAGAGATTTGGGAGGGGGAGGGGGAGATCCGAAATGATAGGAGAAGATAGGAGGGGGAGGGATGAAGCTAAGAGCTGGAAAGTTGTTTGGCAAAAGGGATACAGAGCTGGATAAGGAAGAGGATCATGGGTTGGGAGGCCTGGGGAGAAAGAAAGGAGGAAGGAAGCACCAGAGGGAGATGGAGAGCAGGCAAGGAGTGATTGTGAGAGGGACAGAGAGAGAAAAAAAGAGAGAAAAGAAGTGGGGGGGGGGAGGAATAATAAATAAATAAATTTATTTATCAAGTTGGAATCCAGCACCAACTTGATTTTCCCAATCTACCTGTATATTGAAATCCCCCATGACTATTGCCCTTTCAGCATGCATTTTCTATCTCCCATTGTAATTTGTAGGCCATATCCTTCCTACTATTTGGGGGTCTGCATACAACTCCCATTGGGGTCTTTTTACCCTTGCAGTTCCCTAGGTCTATCTACAGTGATTCAACACTTTCCGACCCTATCTCAGCTCTTTCTAATGACTTGATTTCATTTTTTAACGATAAAGCAATGCCGCCCACTCTGCCTTCCTGCCTGTTCCTTTCAATACAATGTGTATCCTTGGACATAAAGTTCCCAGCTATAATTTTCTTTCAGCTGTGATTCCGTGATGCCTGCAACACCTTACCTGCCAATCTGCAACTGTGCTGCGAGTTCATCTACCTTATACTGCGCACATTCAAATATAACAGGCTCAGTCCTGTATTCACCATTTTTGATTTTGTCTGCCTTTTGCATTGCAACTCATTCTGTTGACTGCAATTTTACCCTATCAACAGCCTCTCATTATTACACATTACCTCTGTTTATAAACCAAATACCTCAGCTTTATCCACCTTTCCTATGATACTTCTTGCACTGAAATATCTGCAGCTGAGGACATTAGCCAAATGATCCACAGTTCCTCCAGTTCCAGCTCCAACTCCTTAATACGAATTGTTAGAAGCTGCAGCTGGATGCACTTCTTGCAGACGTAGTCATCGGGGACACTGGAGGTCTCCCTGTCTTGCCACATCCCAGAAGTCGAGCATTCATCTATCCTGCCTGGTATCTCCGCTGTGCTAGCTGAGCGGATATAAACAAAGAAAGGAGAAAAAAAACTTAACATTGAGCTTTTTTCTTTGTTTGCTTTCTCTGACTGAAGCCTCTCTTCACTGAAACCTTGAAGAGCTAAAGCCTCAAGATCACCACTCAGATGACGGCCACTGTGACAATGGCCGCTGCATTTGCCCCTGCCATCCTTTAATTTGCTCTTGTTAATCAATCCCAACGCAGATTAGTTGCCAGTCAAAGCTTATTCCACTGCAGCTACTGGCTGTTCCCTTTTCTACTCAGGCAGTGGACCTGAGTGAAATCCCCTCCTCTCAAAATTTCCAGTGTCCAGATTGGTCACTGGTCAAAACTGACTTAACGGGTGGAATCCAGCAAATCACATTGTGTTGGTCATTGATGTAAAACAATTTATGTTTCAATGTTAAATGTACATGTGACAAACAAAGCTAATCTTAAAAGAGTAACACCCCTTCAGCATTATCTTCTGTCTTCTATGACCAAGCCAATTTTGAAGCCAGCCTATCAAGTACCTTGTCTAATGCTTTACTAAAGCCCATGTAGAGGACATCCACCATCCTACCCTTATCAGTCATCTTCCTTGTCTTCTCAAAACACTTGTGAGACATGACCTTCTCCTAAAACACAGGAGCAGAACCATTCAGCCCATTGAGTACGCTCCAACATTCACTCATGGCTCTCTCAACGCCATTCTTCTGTCTTCTCTCTGTAACCTTTGATGCCCTGACTAATCAAGACCCTGTAAACTTCCACGTTAAATATACCCAATGACTTGCCCTCCATGGCAGTCTGTGGCAGTGCGTTCCACAGCTTCATTACCCTCTGGCTAAAGAAATTCTTCCTAATCTCTGTTCTACAGGGACATCCATGAGACACAGGAGCAGAATTATGCCAATTCACCCATTGAGTCTACTCTGACATTTGATCATGGCTGCCTTATCCCTCTCAACCCCATTCTCCTGCCTTCTCCCCATAACCTTTGACTTCCTTACTAATATGAGACCATAAGACATCCTTATATTCTGAGGTTTTGCTCTCTGTTTCTAGATTCTCCGACTACTTGAAACATCCTCTCCATGTCCAGTCTATCCCTAATAAAATAGAACCTGGTGGCATGGTGCGAAGACAATAACCTATCCCTCAACGTCAGCAAGACGAAGGAATTGGTTGTTAACTTCAGAAGGAGTAGCGGACCACACGACCCCATCTACATCGGTGGTGCGCAGGTGGAACAGGTCAAAAGCTTTAAGTTCCTCGGGGTGAATATCACAAATGACCTGACTTGGTTTAACCAAGCAGAGTCCACTGCCAAGAAGGCCCACCAGCACCTTTACTTCCTGAGAAAGCTGAAGAAATTTGGCCTGTCCCCTAAAACCCTCACTAATTTTTATAGATGCGCCGTAGAAAGCATTCTTCTAGGGTGCATCACAACCTGGTATGGAAGTTGTCCTGTCCAAGACTGGAAGAAGCTGCAGAAGATTGTGAACATAGCCCAGCACATCACACAAACCAATCTTCCATCCTTGGACTCACTTTACACCACACGCTGTCGGAGCAGTGCTGCCAGGATAATCAAGGACACGACCCACCCAGCCAACACACTTTTTGTCCCTCTTCCCTCCGGGCGAAGGTTCAGGAGCCTGAAGATTCGTACGGCCAGATTTGGGAACAGCTTCTTTCCAACTGTGATAAGACTGCTGAACAGATCCTGACCCGGATCTGGGCCGTAGCTTCCAAATATCCGGACCTGACTTGCACTACCTTACTTTCCTTTTTCTATTTTCTATGTTAGGTATTCAGGCAACAATAAATATATGTGAGTTAGGCAAGGGTTTCTATAATAAATAACACGTTTATTAAACACTGAAAACAAACCCCCCAAAAGTAAACAAACACTAACGTAACCGGAAAACAGCTGCTGTGCGGCAGCTTCACAGTTCTTAAAGCGATGCAGCAAAAACAGTTCTTAAAGCGATATGCCGAAAGTTCAAAATGCTCACAGTCCATTTAAAAGGAGAGACTTTTTAAGGCGATTTAAATTCTCTTCCACGTCGTTGTCCTTCGATCCCCGGCGTCGAACTCTTCCCACGAAGAATTTTATAAAACGTAACGGTTTAAAAAGGCACTGACCTCTTCCACACTCTGTCCTCAATCTCCTGCTATCCCAGCAGAGATTAACACGAGAACAGTCAATGAAATCCTTCCGAATGAGGATCACACAAGGTCTAATCCATTCCACCGTCGAAAATCGATTCTCCTCGATCTTTAACTTCCTAAACTTTTATCTTCACTCTCCACTAGCAGTATTGTAAGAAACTGCTGGCAATGACCTTTTAAACTTTAGGCATTAGATAAAACTTCATCTTTTAACTAAACTGCGTCATCACATTAAATCATGCAGTGGCATGAAGTCAGCTTGGCAAATCCAGCCACGAACTGCCCCACCTGACAGGGTGGGGTCTTCCTTTTATACCCTAAAACTGTCACATGACCTCTACTGGCGGGAAAATGACGTCACTCCACCATCACAAGACCATTACCTCGTCCAGTATAACTTCAACCCCAGTCACGTGACAAGGGTACCACTGTCATGTGTCACGAGTACGTAACACCTCCCTCCAAAAAAAACATTTTTGGTCTGACAAGAACAAAAATTTTAACAATTATTTACAAGAAAAACAAATGTATAAATTGTTAACATACACAATATACAATACCATCATGTAACATCTTACAACATATAATACAGTAGGAGTGTTACAATTGAAAAAACCACTCCATAAAAAAATTACATTGTACATTCAACATCGAGATAGACAATCAGCAACCACATTATCTTTACCTTTAATATGAGTTATCACAATATTGTACTCTTGTAACATCAAACTCCAATTTAATAATCTGTTTTTGATTTTCATCTTACTCAGAAAAACTAACAGATTATGATCAGTGTAAACAATAAGTGGTTTTTGAGTTGTACCAACATATACCTCAAAATATTCTAAAGCTAAAACAAGAGATAACAATTCTTTCTCTATTGTCGAATAGTTTCTTTGATGCTTATTAAATTTCTTAAAAAAGTAAGCTACTGGATGATCAACCTCATCACCCTCATTCCTTTGCATCAATACTGCTCCCACAGCCTCATCACTAGCATCTACAGCTAATGAAAAAGGTTTTCCAAAGTCAGGTGCCTTAAGCACAGGTTGTTGACATATCATTGTTTTCAATTTTTCAAATGCTTCTTGACAAGGCACTGTCCACACAAACTTCACATTCTTCTGCAGAAGGTTAGTTAATGGAAGGGCAACATTAGCAAAATTCTTACAAAATTTTTGATAATATCCTACCATTCCCAAGAATCTTCTAAGAGTTTTTTTCCCCGTTGGAGTGGGAATCTCTAAAATTGCCCGAACTTTTGCCTGAACAGGAGCTACCTTACCTTGACCCACAACATAACCAAGGTAAGTCACAGTAACATGTCCAAATTCACTCTTAGCTAAATTAATAGTTAAGTTAGCTTTTGAAAGCCTTTCAAACAATTTCTCCACAGCAGTAATGTGTGCTTCTCAAGTATCATTTCCTGTCACTAAATCATCAATATAAGCATCAGTATCTTTCAATCCCTGAATCACAAGAGTTAATCATCCTCTGGAAAGTACCTGGGGCATTCTTCATCCCAAATGGAAGAACATTATACTCATATAACCCAGATGGAGTTACAAATGCAGAAATCTCTCTACCTCTGTCCGTTAATGGAACACACCAATACCCCTTCAATAAATCAATCTTTGTAAGGAACTTTGCTTTTCCAACTTTATCTACACAATCATCTACTCTAGGAATTGGATATGCATCTGTTTTCGTTACAGCATTCACCTTCCTATAGTCCGTACAAAACCTAATACTACCATCTGGTTTTGCCACCATAACACATGGCGAACTCCAATTCGAGTTAGAATGTCTAATAATATCATTCTCTAACATATATTCAATTTCTTTCTCAGCAAGTTCACATTTTTCCATGTTCATCCTATATGAATGTTGTTTAATAGGTTTGGCATCTCCAACATCTACATCATGTGAAGCTATAGTAGTCCTTCTCGGAACATCTGGAAACAAATCCTTATACTTAAAAATCAATTCCTTCATCTGCTGTTTCTGCTCTAGCTGTAAATGTGCTAATTTCTCATCCATATTTTCCAGAATGGTTGAATTTGGTAACCTAACAGAAACAATGTTGGATTTAGAATGAAAGTCAGATGAATCATCTATCATGTTCCCAGTTACATCAAACTCATTCTCACTAACCACAACAGTCACAGTATCAGATTGTTTCCCAAAATACGGTTTAATCATATTTACGTGGCAAAGTTGTGTTGACCTTCTACGATCTGGAGTTTTTATTACGTAATCCACATCATTGATTCTAGACACAATTTCATAAGGACCATGAAATCTAGCTTGTAAAGGATTTGTCTGCACTGGGAAAAGAACCAACACCTTATCTCCAGGCTTAAACATCCTCATCCTAGCTTCTTTATCATACCAAGTTTTCATTTTCTCCTGAGCCAACTTTAAATTTTCCTTGGCTAAGCTACAAGCTTTATGTAACCTGTCCTTAAATTTCAAAACATAGTCCAACAAATTAGTGTGTACTTCCTTACTAATCCACTGTTCTTTCAATAAAGCTAAAGGTCCTCTAACTCTATGCCCAAACACAAGTTCAAATGGACTAAAACCTAAAGATTCCTGTACCGATTCCCTTACTGCAAATAAAAGTAAGTTTATACCCTCATCCCAGTCACTTTCATTTTCCACACAATATGTCCTAATCATATTCTTGAGGGTAGAATGAAACCTCTCCAAGGCACCTTGCGATTCTGGATGGTATGCAGACGAAGTGATTTGCTTAGCTCCCAATTTATAAACTATTTGTTGAAACAATCCAGACATAAAATTACTGCCTTGATCAGTTTGTATTTCCTTAGGTAATCCAAAATAAGTAAAGAATTTTATAAGAGCCTTTGTCACAGTTTTAGCTTTTATATTCCTAAGTGGTACTGCCTCTGGAAACCTAGACGAAGTACACATGATAGTCAACAAATACTGATAACCAGTTTTTGTCTTTGGTAATGGACCAACACAATCTACAATAACTTTAGAAAACGGTTCACCGAATGCTGGAATAGGTTGTAATGGAGCTACTGGTGTAACCTGATTTGGTTTACCCACAATTTGACAAGTATGGCACGTCTTACAAAACATCGCCACATCTTTTCTTAGACCAGGCCAGTAAAAATGTTTTAAAATTTTGTCCACAGTTTTCCTTACCCCTTGATGTCCACCTAAAGGCACACTATGAGCTAAAGTCAAAATCTCATTTCGATAAACTTTAGGAACAACTACCTGGTAAACAACATTCCATTCCTCACTTGCAGGAATTGTAGGCGACCTCCACTTCCTCATCAACACTCCTTTTTCCAAGTAATATCCTACTGACACCTTCTCAATTTCACTATCTAGTAAAGCTTGTTCTCTTAACTTTATAATCTCAGGATCTCTATTCTGCTCTGCTATCATCTCCTTCCGAGACAGAGATAAATCTTCATAGTCAGACATACTCCCAGAATCTTGTTCAAACAACGAAGGTAAGAAAGTCTCTGACACATCCTCAAAACTCGAATCCTGAGTTGAACAGTCATGAGTAACAACCTCATTCTGCACATCAATCTTTTTAGCCATAGCTCTAGTCACAACACAGGAAGAATCTGTGTTAGAATTCATCTCTGGTTCCTCTGACTCCACTGTCAAATGCACTTCAGGAAAAACTTGTCCACCTGCCAAGTCATTACCTAACAATAAAGAAATACCCTTCACAGGTAAGCTATGCTGTAATCCTACTTTAACAAATCCTGTAACTAACCCTGACTTTAAATTTACTTTATGTAAATGTACAGGCATAAAATCACTTCCAACACCTCTTATGTAATTTACCTCACCAGTATCACTCTCTTCATTAAACTTCAACACACTGTCCAACATCAGTGATTGAGAAGCTCCAGTATCCCTAAGGATTTTTATTGGCCCCAGAGTAGATCCTTCTTTCAAGGATACAAACCCTTCAGTTATAAAATGATCATATCCCTTTCTAACTTGGTCAGACTCTAACAAATCCTCATTTGTGTTTACCAAACCCTGTAATTTTACAGGTGCTTCAGTATGTTGCACACAAGCATCTGAAACTGCTTCCTTCTCTTTCTTTTTCAATTTGAAACAGTTAGCTATTACATGGCCAGACTTCTTACAATAGTTACAAATAAGACCAAACTGTCTTTCCTTCACAGGTTTTCCTTCCTCCTTACCTTTCTCATTAACCTCTGATTTAATTTCTGATTTACCTTGAGTCTCCATATTATTTTTCCTCTTAAAAATTCTACCCTGAGGAAATTTATTCTTATGGATTAAAACATACTCATCAGCTAATCTAGCACAGTCCTGCAATTTATCAGTATCCCTCTCATTTAAGTAAGTCCTTACTTCAACAGGAATGCTTCTTTTAAATTCCTCCATTAAAATCAGCTCTTTCAATGTATCATAGTCCCCATTTACATTTTTAGAAGAAACCCATCTCTCAAAACACACAGCTTTATCATAGGCAAATTCCACGTAAGTCTTTTCCACAGACTTTTTCAAACTCCTGAATCTTTCCCTATATGCTTCTGGGACTAATTCGTACGCTTTGAGAATATGCGTTTTCACAATATCATAATCTAATGCTTGCGCAGCAGTTAAAGCTGTGTAAACTTGCTGTGCTTTTCCTTTAATTACACTCTGTAACAACACTGACCATTTATCTCTCGGCCACTCTGACATCCGAGCAATAGTTTCAAAATGTTGAAAATATCTTTCCACTTCTGTTTCACTAAATGGAGGGACCAATTTAATTTCTTGACTAGCAACAAACGGTTTTCTAGAACCAGAAGACTGATTCCCAGACGTTAATTCCTCCATTGCATATTCAATCTCTCTCTGTTTTTGTGCAGCCTCTAACTTACACCGCTCTAACATCATTTGTTCGATTTGCAACTGCATCTCCAAATTACTTATTGGAAACGATTCTAAAATTGAATCATCAAAAACACCCGAATCCACATAGTGAGACGCGATTTTTCTCTGTATAACAGCTTTTGATGTAGTCTTCAAAATACCTTTAAGTTGCAATCTACTAGCTATCTCAGTCACCTCAGTTTTTTTCGCCTTTGCTAACAAATCCGCGTCTGGCGAATCCAGAAACTCATCAATATTCATCGTTGCCGAATACCACTCACAAGCCAATCAAACAAAAGAATCGAGTATTCCCCGTTTCCAAAACACCGACTCAAAAGTTAACAAGCATTTAAACTCAAACGATCCAATCCCGGACGAGCCCCCATATTTATGTTACGTATTCAGGCAACAATAAATATATGTGAGTTAGGCAAGGGTTTCTATAATAAATAACACGTTTATTAAACACTGAAAACAAACCCCCCAAAAGTAAACAAACACTAACGTAACCGGAAAACAGCTGCTGTGCGGCAGCTTCACAGTTCTTAAAGCGATGCAGCAAAAACAGTTCTTAAAGCGATATGCCAAAAGTTCAAAATGCTCACAGTCCATTTAAAAGGAGAGACTTTTTAAGGCGATTTAAATTCTCTTCCACGTCGTTGTCCTTCGATCCCCGGCGTCAAACTCTTCCCACGAAGAATTTTATAAAACGTAACGATTTAAAAAGGCACTGACCTCTTCCACACTCTGTCCTCAATCTCCTGCTATCCCAGCAGAGATTAACACGAGAACAGTCAACGAAATCCTTCCGAATGAGGATCACACAAGGTCTAATCCATTCCACCGTCGAAAATCGATTCTCCTCGATCTTTAACTTCCTAAACTTTTATCTTCACTCTCCACTAGCAGTATTGTAAGAAACTGCTGGCAATGACCTTTTAAACTTTAGGCATTAGATAAAACTTCATCTTTTAACTAAACTGCGTCATCACATTAAATCACGCAGTGGCATGAAGTCAGCTTGACAAATCCAGCCACGAACTGCCCCACCTGACAGGGTGGGGCCTTCCTTTTATACCCTGTTAAAAAAAACCTGTCACATGACCTCTACTGGTGGGAAAATGACATCACTCCACCATCACAAGACCATTACCTCAAGTCCAGTATAACTTCAACCCCAGTCACATGACAAGGGTACCACTGTCACGTGTCACGAGTACATAACATCTAATTATGATTTATAATTTAATTTTTTATTAGATTTACTTTGATTTGTACTTCAGGGAGCGCGAAGCGCAGAATCAAATATTGCTGTGATGATTGTACGCTCTAGTATCAATTGTTTGGTGACAATAAAGTAAAGTAATAAAGCAATGCTTGTATAAAATGTGAATAAATCCTACTCTGAGATTTTTCTCTAATAATTTCCCTACCATGGATGTGAGGCTCACTGGCCTATAATTTGTTGGATAATCCCATTTGCCCTTCTAAAACAGGAAAACTATTGGCTATTTTCAGGCTTCTGGAACCTTGGCCAAGCCTTTTTCAGGATCCTGGTTCTGAGTACAAGTTCTGATAGAAATGAGAACATCACCACCTGATAAAGGGTCTCCAATGCACAGAATCAAAAGGAGCTGCAGAGGGCTGTAGACTCAGCCCACTCCTGCATGGACACTGGCCTCTCCACCATCAAGGTGCTGCCTCAAGAAAGCAGCATCCATTATTATTAACCCTCACCATCTGGGACCAGCACTCTTCTCATTACTACCATAAGGAAGGAGGTACAGGACTCTGAGGACACACACTTAACAAATTAAATAATCTCTGGTGGTCTAGTGGTTAGGATTCAAATCACAAAAGGTTGGTTTGCTTTCAAGAAGGCAAATGGGATGTTGGCCTTCATTGCTGAAGGGGTTGAATTCAAGAGCAGGGAGGTACAACTGTACAGGGTACTGGTGAGGCTGCCCCTGGAGTACTGCATGCAGTTCTGGTCTCCTTACTTGAGGAAGGATACACTGACTTTGGAGGTGGTGCAGAGGAGGTTCACCAGGTTGATTCCAGAGATGAGGGGGTTAGACGATGAGGAGAGATTGAGTCACCCAGGACTGTACTCACTGGAATTCAGAAGAATGAGAGGAGATCTTATAGAAACATATAAAATTATGAAAGGGATAGATAAGATAGAGGCAGAAAAGTTGTTTCAACTGGTAGGTGAGACGAGAACTAGGGAACATAGCTTCAAGATTCAGGGGAGTAGATTTAGGACGGAGATGAGGAGGGACTGTTTTTCTCTGAGAGTGGTGAATCTGTGAAATTCTCTGCCCAATGAAGCAGTGGAAGCTACATCAGTGAATATTTTTAAGACAACGTTGGATAGATTCTTGCATAGTAGGGGAATTAAGAGTTATGGGGAAAAGACAGGTAGGTGGAGATGAGTCCGTGGCCAGATCAGCCATGATCTTATTGAATGGCGGAGCAGGCTCGACAGGCCAGATGGCCGACTCCTGCTCCTATTTCTTATGTTCTGATGTTATATTCCTCTGCGGCCCAGGTTTGTTTACCGGTCAGGGAAGAGAGTGGGGTGGCATAGTAGTGTAGCGGTTATGGTAACACTATTACAGCGCCAGCAACTCAGGTTCAAATCCCGCCACTGCCTGTAAGGAGTTAGTACATTCTCTCCATGACTGTGTGGGTTTCCTCCCACATCGCAAGGACGTATGGGATAATAGGTTATTAGGTTACGTGGGTGTAATTGGGTGGCATGGGCCAGCGGGGCCTGTTACCTTGCTGTATCTCTTAAAAATATTAACATTTTGGGTATAGCTTCTTTTTCCATGCCATCAGGTTTCTGAATGGTCTGTGAACCTAGGAACATTACCTTTTTTTGCACTTTTAAAATTTTTTTATCTTATAATAATGGGGTGTGTGGGGAGTCCAGAGAGGGTATCACCTCTGGTGAATGGGCTTGGTCATCTCCATTCTGGGACAGCTCACTCACCTTTGCTCCTCACCGGACACTCAGCTCCCACCTGTGGCTCCAACTGGCCGTTCCCCTGTGAAAGCGGCCATACCCTGATACAGCATTTCAACAGGCGGGTTAAACCAGGTGAGGGTAATCAGTGGCCCCATACCCCAATGAGATAGTGGCATGCCTGTCCTAGCATGCAAAGTCAGCTCCAGCAGACTGGGTGGATGAGATCTACGGTGAGATCCAATGGCCATGAAGGTGGTTCTGCAACGCTACGTGGAGAGCGAAGGGCATGAAAAGGCCTTTTAATGTCTTGCACTGTACTGCTGCTACAAAACAACAAATTTCACAACCTATGCCAGTGATAATAAAACTGATAATAAGGGGTTAAGTCTCCAGTATAACATAACTGATACAAATATTATCTGGTTGTTATTATGCTACTTTTAAACAAGCTCATTAACACAGAGAGATACAACACTGCAGATGCTGGAATTTGGAATTAAAAACAAACTGAAGGAGGAGCTCAGCAAAGGGAATGTTGACATTCAGGGTTGAGAGCCAACATCAGGACTGAGAATGCAATCCCCCACCTCGTACTCTCCATTGCTCCATCTCCACTACATCTATTGTAGAGCTGAGGCTTGTTGGCCTGCAGAAATTAAACATCTGCTATGCAGCAAGCTAAACAAGTCATAGATGATGAACAAGTAGACAAAACACTGTTCCCACTCTTGAACAGACCTCTTATACGATAAGATGGATTCAGTCTCACAACCTACCTCATAATGATCGTGCATTTTATCATTCACTTCTTCTTCTTAAGCCCATGACCCCTACTGGGGCATAGGCCACCGACAGCAGCTGACCAGAGTCCTCTGTCCTGGGCCAGTCTTCCTGTCTTTCAAAGTGTAGCCCATCGAAAATCCTTCCACTCTCAGGGATGAGGTCTTTGGAGCTTCTGTTGGTGTTTCTGTATCTCTGGGATTTTACGGGATGGGGTCGCCAGTCCCATGCCCAACCCTCCTCCTTTCCTAGCCAGGCTTGGGACTGTCCATGGCGGAGTTTTATCATTTACCTGCACTGCACTTTTTCAGTAGCTTTTAATCTTTATTCTGTTTTACTTTTCTCAAGCTCAATACACTGAGTAATAATTTGATTTGTATGAATAGTACACAAGACAAGCTTTTCACTGTATCTTAGTACGTGTGACAATATTAAACCAATAATGTCTTTGTTCTCTCTATGTGGTGGAAGAAGTAGGTCTGTGAGACTGCTCTTGTGAGTGCCATTTTGGGAACTGGTTTTCTGAACTAACTCTTGCTGGATTAAGGTAATCAGGAGCGGGCATAACAGAAGTTGTACCAATGATTTTGTATATTAGCGATCATTTGCAAACAAGAAGTTATTTGTGTGATTCTCTTCAATAAAGCAGACGTATCAATAGTCTGCGTCCATGAACTGGAATAACCTGATCTTGGTGTCATTACTGTGAGGTAATGTTGCAATCTATCAAACCCTGGATAGACCATGTAAATGAAAACTGTTTTAAAATTCATTGTGTATTTCCTGGTTCAGCTTTGAGTGTTCACTCAAGTATGTATTTACAAACAAAAGGAGACGACGCACATGTTCAAGGCCACATGAAAACACTTGATTAGAACCAACACCAATGCAATACAAAAGGAAAAACAAATCTCTGTAGCAGTACAGAAATCAAAATAATATTTATCACCCTCTAAATGAGCTGATCTGCGGAATGCCAACAGATTTTCACACATCTTGTCCTCTCTCTGTCTGTCTAATTCTGACTTGACATACTATCTTCCAAGTACTAGCCACCAGTCATGACCTCGCCTGAGACAAGACACTCCCTCACTACACAAATAGAATACCCCTTTTTATACCCTTCAAAACCCTTTACCCTGGTACTTTTCCATACATTTGTTATCTGCACCTGCACAGTGACCTTGACTTCCTTAGAAAAAAACATTTTTCACTGTAGGCTTGTACTCCCCTAACTTTCTCAGAACATTGCTGTGCACTGGCTCTCTTGTACTTTCTAAAACAATCCCTCCCCAAGCTAACACTATCTTGTCTTACTGACTTCCATTTTATTTTAGACTCTACCAAGGAGGTATCACATGCAACTTTTTCCTTACAGACCACACTTGGAATGTTGTGTTCATTTCTGGTCACTTCTAAGGTAGGGACATGTTCGGCCTAGCCTTGTGGGCCAAAGGGCCTGTATTGTGCTGTAGGTTTTCTATATTTTCTATGTTCTTGTTTCATTATAAGAAGAATGTGGAAGCTCCAGAGAGGGTGCCTTATGAGGATAGGTTGAGTGAGCTTGGGCTTTTCCCTTTGGAAAGAATAAGGATGAGAGACGACTTGATAGAGATGTACAAGATGATAAAAGACATAGATAGAATGGACAGCCAGAGACTTTTACCCCAGGGTAGAAATAGTTAAGAAGAGGGGGAATAACTTCAAGGTGTTTGAACAAAAGTATAAAGGGGATGTCAGAGATAGATTTTTTACACATAGAGTGGTAGGTGCATAGAAGGCTCTGCTATGGGTGGTGGCAGAGCTTTAAAAAGCAGGAGGTTTTTTGGGGGGAATCTTTGATTGGAGTACTGTGCAAACACAACAGCAGCATTCCTGTGCAGATCTGGTGAAGAGCTTTAGGAACCCAGTCTCGAAAAAGAGAAGTACCACCAAGTGGAGAGGTTGTAGTCAGAGTAGTAAAGATTTGTCTCAAGGCTTCGGAGAGAACAGGCAGAGGCATGGTAAGAAGGTAAGTTCATTCCTTATTTTTTTTCTGAATTAACTCTTGAGAGAATAGGGAGTATGTCTGCAGGGTCAGTCTTCTGTTCTGGGTGTCAGATGTAGGATTTCCAGGAGACTTCCAGCCTCCCCAGTGGCCACATCTGCACCAGGTGCATCGAGATGCAGCTCCTTAGAGACCGAGTTAAGGAACCGGAGCTGCAGCTCAATGACCTTCAGCTTGTTTGAGGAAAGTGAGGCAGCGATAGGAGCTACAAGGAGCTGGTCACCCCAAGGCTACAGGAGACTGATAAATGAGTGGGTGTCAGGAGAGGGAAGGGAGAACTTCAGATAGTGGAGAGCACCCCTGTGGCCATCTCCCTCAACAATAAGTACTCCATTTTGAGTTCTGGTGAGGGAGGTCCGTGGAGAGACCTGCCTGCTGGAAGCAACAGTGGCCGTGCCTCTGGCACAGAGTCTGGCCCTGTAGCTCAGAACGGCAGGAAACTGAAGAGGATGGCAGCAGTGATAGGGGACTCTATAGTCGGGGGGTGGGGGGGGCGGCAGATAGGTGATTCTGTGGATGCAAAAAGGAAACAGATGGTAGTTTGCCTCCCAGGTGCCAGGGTCTGCTGATGTCTCTGAACGTGTCCGCAATACTCTGCAAAGGGAGGGTGAGCAGCCAGAAGTCATGGTAAATATGGTACCAACGACATAAGTAGAAAAAGGGAGGAGGTTCTGAAAACAGAATACAGGGAGTTAGGAAGGAAACTGAGGAGCAGGACCTCAAGGGTAATAATCTTGGGATTGCTGCTTGTGTCATGCAACAGTGACGATAGGAATAGAATGAGGTGGCGGATAAATGCTTGGCTGAAAAATTGGAGCAGGGCCAGAGATTCAGATTTCTAGATTATTGGGACCTCTTCTGGGGCTGGTGTGACCTGTACAAAAGAGATGGGTTACACTTAAATCTGAGCAGAACCGATATTCTTGCGGGCAGATTTACCAGAGCTGTTGTTAGTGCTTTAAACTAATATGGCAGGTGGATGGGAGCCAGGATGATTCAGCAGTTTACAAGTAGATGATGTATGTGATGTGAATGTAAGGAAGGACAAGCCAATGATTGTACAACTGCAGAGAGAGCAAAGAGTAAATTGTACCACAGAGGCAAAATTCAAAAGGGCAAAGAATGCAGGAATGAAAGTGTTGTGTTTAAACGTGCGTTGGATTTGGAATAAAGTGGACAAACTCGTGGCACAATTAGAGATTGGTCGGTATGAAGTGTAGGCATCACTGAGTCATGGCTGAAAGGCCATAGTTGGGAGCTTAATATCAAAGCATGTACTTTGTATCAAAAGGGGTGTGGCTCTGCTGGCAAGAGGTGGAGTTACATCTTGAGAACGAGGTGACAGGGTCAGAGAATGATGAGTGGAGTTAAGAAATTGCAAGGGTAGAAAAACCATTATGCGAATCATTTATAGGCCTCCAAATAGTAGCCAAGATGTGGGGTTGAGATTGCAAAGGGAGATGGAAAGGGCATGTAATAAGGGTAATGTCACAATGGTAATGGGTGACTTCAAGGGGATTGGGAAAATCAAGTTAGTGTCCAATGGTAAGAGAGGGAATTTATGGAATGCCTACGAGATGGCTTTTTAGAGCAGCTTGTGCTTGAGCCCACTTGGGGAAAGGCCATCTTAGACTGGGCATTGTGTAATAATCCAGATTTTATTAGTCACCTTACTGTAAAGGGACCCTTAGGAGGCAGTTATAATATGGTTGAATTCATACTGCAATCTGAGAGGAAGAAGCACAACTCACATGTATCAGTATCACAATGGAATGAAGGGAATAACAGAGGCATGAGCGAGAAGCTTTCCCGGGTGGATTGGAGGAGGATACTGACAGGGATGACATCAGACCAGAGATGGCTGAAGTTTCTGGGAATAGTTCACAAGGCACAGGATTGATATGTCTCACAGAGGAAGACGTTCTCAAATGGCAGGGGTAGGCAATTGTGGTTGATAAGGGAAATTAAGGAAAGCATATAAAGTGAGTGGAAAGTTGGATGATTGGGAAGCTTTTAAAATCCAACAAAAGGAAAAAGATGAAATATGAGGGCAAACTAGCCAATAATACAAAGCAGAATTCTAAAAGTTTTATAAAAAATAGAAGGGAGGTGAGAGTTGGTATTGGACCACTGGAAAATGATACTGATGAGGTAGTAATGGGGGACAAAGAAATAGCAGATGAACTTAATCAGTCTTCACTATGGAAGATACTAGCTGTATCCTAGAGGTCCGTGAGTGTCAGGGAGCAGGAGTGCATGCCATTGCTATTACAAAGGAGAAAGAGGAAATTATAGGCCAGTTAGCCTAACCTCTGTGGTTGGGAACAACAACCTGGCACTCCACGTTAGTAAGACGAAAGAGCTAATTGTGGACTTTAGAAAGTGTAAGACGAAGGAACACATACCAATCCTCATAGAGGGATCAGAAGTGGAGAGAGTGAGCAGTTTCAGGTTACTGGGTGTCAAGGTCACTGAGGACCTAACCTGGTCCCAACATATCAGAACAGTTATAAAGAAGGCAAGACAGACAGACAGACATGTTTTATTGATTCCAAGGGAAATTGGGTTTCGTTACAGTCGCGCCAACCAAGAATAGTGTAGAAATATAGCAATATAAAACAATAAATAATTATATCACTGTCTGGAATGGGGGGGGGGAGGTGCAGTGTTACTGCACAGGACCAAAAGAAGTTGCAGAAGGTTGTAAATCTAATCAGCTCTATCTTGGGTACTAGCCTACAAAGTACCCAGGACATCTTTAAGGAGCAGTGCCTTAGAAAGGCAACATCCATTATTAAGGTCCTCCAGCACCCAGGGCATGCCCTTTTCTCACTGTTACGTTCAGGTTGGTGGTATAGAAGCTTGAAGGCACACACTCACCGATTCAGGAACAGCTTCTTCCCCTCTGCTATCCGATTCTTAAATGGACATTGAACTCTTGAACACTACCTCACTTTTTAAATATATACTATTTAGAACCATAGAACACTACAGCACAGAAAACAGGCCATTCAGCCCTTCTAGTCTGTGCTGACACTTTATTCTGCTAGTCCCATTGACCTGCAGTCAGTCCATAACCCTCCAGACTTCTCCCATCTATGTATCTATCCAATTTATTCTTAAAACTTAAGAGTGAGCCCACATTTACCATGTCAGATGGCAGCTCGTTCCACAATCCTACCACTCTCTGAGTGAAGAAGTTCCCCCTAATGTTCCCCTAAATCTTTCCCCTTTCACCCTAAAGCCATGTCCTCTTGTATTTATCTCTCCTAATCTAAGTGGAAAGAGCCTACTTGCATTTACTCTGTCTATACCCCTCATAATTTTGTAAACCTCTATCAAATCCCCCCTCATTCTTCTATGCGCCAAGGAATAAAGTCTTAACCTATTCAATCTTTCCCTGTAACACAACTCCTGAAGACCCAGCAACATCCTAATAAATCTTCTCTGCACTCTTTCAATCTTATTGATATCTTTCCTATAGTTAGGTGACCAGACTATTCCAAATTTGGCCTCACCAATGTCTTATACAACCTCACCATAATATCCCAACTCCTATACTCAGTACTTGGATTTAGGAATGCCAGGATGCCAAAAGCCTTCTTTACAACCCTGTCTACCTGTGACACCACTTTCAGGGAATTATGTATCTGAACTCCCAGATCCCTTTGTTCCTCTGCACTCCTCAGTGCCCTACCATTTAATGTGTATGTCCTACCTTGATTTGTCCTTCCAAAATGTAACACCTCACACTTGTCTGCATTAAATTCCATCTGCCATTTTCTGGCCCATTTTTCCAATTGGTCCAGATCCCTCTGCAAGCTTTGAAAGCCTTCCTCACTGTCCACAACACCTCCAATCTTCATATCATCAGCAAACTTGCTGATCCAATTTACCACATTATCATCTAGATCATTGATGTAGACAACAAACAACAATGGTCTCAGCACAGATCCCTGAGGCACACCACTAGTCACAGGCCTCCAGTCTGAGAAGCAATCATCCACTACCACTCTCTGTCTTCTACCACACAGCCAATTTCGAATCCAGTTTACAACCTCTCCATGGATACCTAGTGTCTGAACCTTCTGAACTAACCTCCCATGTGGGACATTGTCAAAAGCCTTACTAAAGTCCATGTAGACAACATCCACAGCCTTTCCTTCATCTACTTTCTTGGTAACCTCCTCAAAAAAATCTACAAGGTTCGTTAAACACGATCGACCACACACAAAGTCATGCTGACTATCCTTAATCATCCCTTGGCTGTCCAAATACTGGTATATCCAATCTCTCAGAACACCTTCCAATAATTTACCTACTGGTGATGTCAGGCTCACCAGCCCGTAATTACCTGGTTTACTTTTAGAGCCTTTTTTAAACAACGAAACAACATGGCTAAGGGCATTTTAAATATTCCTGCCATGGCCCCTGCAATTTCTACACTAGTCTCTCTCAAGGTCTGAGGAAATAACACATTAGGCCTGGGGGATTTATCTACCTTTATTCACTGTAAGGCAGCAAGCACCTCCTCCTCTTTAATCTCTATATGTTTCATGGCAATACTGCTTGTTTCCCTTCCTTCCATATACACTATGCCAGTTTCCTGGGTAAATACTGATGCAAAAAAACTGTTTAAGATCTCCCCCATCTCATGAGGCTCCACATATAGACGACCACTCTGATCTTCTAGGGGACCAATTTTGTCCCTTACTATCCTTTTACTCTTAATATACCTGTAGAAACCCTTTGGGTTTACCTTCACATTATCTGCCAAAGCAACCTCATGTCTTCTTTCTGCCTCCCTGATTTCCTTCTTTAGTATTTTCTTACATTTTCTATACTCTTCAAGTACGTCATTTGTTCCTAGTTGCCTATACCTGCTACACACCTCTCTCTTTTTCTTAACCAGATCACCAATATCCCTTGAAAACCAAAGTTCCTTATGCCTGTTAAGTTTGCCTTTAATCCTGGCAGGAACATACAAACTCTGCACTCTCAGAGTTTCTGCTTTTTGCACGTTTTTAATCTATTCAATATGTATATTGTAATCTATTTATTTATCTTCTATATTATGTATTGTATTGAACTGCTACTGCTAAGTTAACAAATTTCTTGACACATGCCGGTGATAATAAACCTGATTCTGATTCACATAAGGGAAGGGAACCAGTAGGAGAGAGGGAGTGATTAGTGGATTGCATGGGTTGTGGAGGGGAAAGAAGCAAGGTATTGGGGACTAGGAAGTGCTTATGAAAATTTGGATGAGACCAAGACAGACATCTTGGTTGGCATGGAAGTATTGGATTGAAGGGCTGTTTTCTTGCTGAATACCTCTATTAATCCAGAAGCATTGATTCTATTGTGTTGCTTTGTTTTTAATTCAAGTTCAAGTTTAATTATTATTCAACAGGTATGAATATGGCCAAATGAAACAGTGTTCTTCTGGGGGCAAGGTGAAAAACACATTGCCAACAGTACATAGCACATCCAGTTATGATTGCAGAAAACACACAATCACCAAAAAAATAATATAGCCCAACTCCTTGAATGGCATGATCTGTAGATTGATGGTGCATGGGATATTGTCTTCTTCCACTGTGAATACCCTCAAGAAAATGAATTTCAGGGCAGTACATGGTGATATATATGTACTTTGATATTAAAATATATTTAGAAGTACAAAACTTTGAATTTTTGAACATCTACCCTGTGAAGCGTCCCTTGGTATTTTACACATCTGGTTACATCTCTCACTTTTCTGAAACTCCGAGGAATACAACAATGCTAGCGCTGTGGAATGGGGCTGAGATAGGCGCTGTGGGCGGAAAGGCCTGCGAGTCTGGTCTGTGGGCGTGTTTGCTCTTGCTGAAAAGGGCGGGCACGTCTCCGCCCTCGGCTGCGTTTGCCGTTGTTGGTGCTGCGCTGGAAATCGCCACCGCCGCTTTGCGGCCCAGATCCCGGCTCTTCCCTCGGTGAGTGTCCGTCACCCCCGGGCAACGGGGCCGAGTAGTTCCAGGCGTGGGGGGACTGAAATCTGCGTCGGTCTCTGGCCGGAACCGAAGCGGCGGGATGTTCGGTCGTTAGGGGGAGGGGATCGGTTTGACTGTCACCCTACGCCTTCGCCCAGACGGTGAGGTAGGGAGATGAGGGCGGGCTGCTGGGGGTGAGGGAATGGAGTTGGCGAAGGGATGGGGCTGTTACCGGCCAGGTTCAGGTTCGGGAGTGGTGGGTGGGGGTGGTCTTCCCTTTCGCTGAAACTTAAGAGTGCCCCGCTTTCCTGTACTTTTACTTTCGGTTTCGTTTTCCCTCCTTTCCGGGTTTTTTAGTTCCTGCTTCGTGTTTCATCGGTACCGAACTGGAGCCTGGGCTCACCCTCTGCAGGGTGGGGGGAGAAGGAGCAGTGAAGTGGAAGATATAGATATAGGGGAGGAGGAAGGGATAAGGTGAAGTGTTGGGGTAGAGAAGTAATAAGGCAGGAGAATGGGGTTGAGAGGGATTCTGGCAGACCAGACTGGCATAATTCTGCTCCTATGTCTTATGATGTTTACCATTCACCCTCACCACTTCGTGAAATAATCTTTTCCTAGTCCAGTTCGCCTCTAATCCCATATGTTTATTATGGATTTAACTACTGCCAAAATAAAGTTATCCTCCCTGTTTGTAAATACGAGA